>NC_051447.1:2013151-2049046 GCF_001649575.2 Kryptolebias marmoratus
GTGAAAGCCCGGCCACCAGGCACTTGCCAACGTGCCCCACCTCCAGGCCTGGCTCCAGAGTGGGGCCCCGGTGACCCGCGTCCGGGCGAGGGAACACTGTGTCCAATACTTGTATTCATCATAAGAGGTCTTTGGGCTGCACTTCGTCTGGCCCCTCACCTAGGGCCTGTCTGCCTTGGGTGACCCTACTAGGGGCATGAAGCCCCTGACAGCATAGCTCCTAGGATCATTGGGACACTCAAACCCCTCCACCACGATAAGGTGGCAGCCCAGGGAGAGATGTTTAATAATATAAATACAATAAACACAAAGGCTCTTAGAAGCTTGGTAGAAATTAGAGGCTTATTCATTACATAGCTGATGTTAAGAAACAAGTAGCTGCACACCAATGGAGCATTTCAGCCATGGGTAGAGGAACTTCATTTATATGAGCATCATATGTGTTGTAGCGGTCACCATAGCTGGTAAAACTCAACTTTATTACATCTGGCACAATTACAGGATTGCTCACTCTGTTTAGTCTCCTCATGTTTCATTCTACCCATGGAGTCACAGCAGTGCCATCTAGTGACTAGAAGTAGTAACAACAACATAACAGAACATACATGCATTTACTGTATCAACTTCTCTATCTGTACTGCAAAACAAATTGCCTGAAATTTATCTTTAACCTTTCAGTTGGTAGAAGAGCTATTAAATTGAAATGTCTTCTTCAAAAAACATAAAACACTATCAGAATTACAACTGAAATTAGCTCAGAATCACAAGACTTTTGTTCACATTCTTTCACTTTCTCACAAACATTTTTTTAATGATTTTTTTTTTCAATCAACTTATTTCATCACATGCTCTTTTGTCCATGTTGGTGCATGTCTTTCCCTTTCCAGAATAGTTTGTTTTGGTGTCTGTTTTGGGATAAAGGTTCCTCTGCTGTATCAGTTTTTGGCAGTGACAGTCGAGCTGCATCTTTTTTCCCAACACATTCAGGTTTAAAATCAGCAAGCGAAAGTGCAGTCTGGGGAGTAGAGATTTCTGTTACCTCTGAAATCAGTTCCTGCTCAGAATTTGCAGCTGTATTAGTGGTGCTCAGGGGAACGAGTGAGAGGCAGCCTGTCGTGATGTTCCGACTTCCTGGTTTGTACTGCAGGTTGTACTAAAAACATCAGTCTTGCTGAACAGCGTGCAATTCTCATGCCAGCTCTAACTATCCATTTATTGCTTAGCGGAGTGGTGAGGGCTTGGTGATCAGTTCTGAGTGTGAATCTGTGTCCTTACACATATGTTCTCCATCTTTCAACTGCCTACACATGAGCAAGAGCCTCTTTTTCTGTGGTAGAATACTTCCTCTAGGCTGGAGACAGGGTGCTGGAAGCAAAAGAAACAATCTGTTCCACTATGTCAGAACAGCTCCCGATCTATAGTGTGTGGCAACTGTTGTGATGAATGTTGGTAGTTCAGGGTTATAGAAGGCAAGTGCTGGGCTTTTCAAGAGAACTGACCCCAGTTCAGCACAATAGTTTAAAAATAATGGCCCTGGAACTCTAAATCAGATAATGATGCTAGGCATCCTCTTGTGACAGCAGGTCGGTGTGATCCCTGAAACATGCTCCTTCTGAATTAATCTATTGGTTATGTCCTCCAGCAGTGCCAAAGCTGCCGTTGTTTCACAATTATGTACAACTTTATGCAGCTTTTTACAGCCACGTCTACACTTGGTTGACCTTAGGAATCATCACATGTGATTTTTTCTGAATTAATATGCTTATATGACAAAATTTTGTTCTCAGTGAGAATGGAAGTGCCTCTTTGAAAATTCACATCCATTTCATGCACCTCAACTCAGAGGAGGGGCTTCTGGAGGGCTGGGAGGACAGCGCACCACAGGCCTGGGCCCAGCCTCTACCACGCATAAGGAACTGGAGAAGGCAGGTCCCCCCATGATTGTATCTACAGATGCCGAAGTATAGACACAGGTACAGGCTGCTTAACATCACCTATCATCCACATTTATACAGGGATTATATAGGTTGCCCCAGTCAGGATTGAGTCATGGTTGCTAAAAACTTTAAAAGACGGACTGACTTTTAGTAAGAGTGTCAAATAAGTTAACATAAGTGGCTCTTCATATAAGCATAAAAGTGGAGCGGCAAAGCAAAAAAAAAAAAGGAAAAAAAAAAAAGAGAGCAAGGAAAAACCAAGTTAACTGGGTACATATTTTGTTCATCCTCCAAGTTAAAACTCATTAAAAAGGACACAGTGGGACAGGAGAGACTGAGTGGACTTGCCATGTTGTCCATAGAGAATGAGAAAGCAAAAAAATGGACATACAGAGCATCGTGGACAAATTTGTGGAGCGGAAGGCTCGTTGTATGGCCTTCAGATAGTGGTAAGTAGGCCTAAAGTACTTCATACTGAAATTGTGATTGTGAGCATGTGGGCCACTGTGCCAGTTTCACTAAACTTTAATGCTATTGATACAGGCTCTGAGTTGAAATAAATAAAGTGGGTGTCAATGATCCAATCACTATCTGTGGTGCTGAACTGCTTTGAATTTGTGTTGTTTTATCATTAGTGACCATGTAGCCTAACTTTTTTGTTGTTTTCTTGGTTTGGTATACTTCATGTCCGTTTGATGGACTTCAAAATGACATAGGGTGCATTCACACCAGCCCTGTTTAGTCCACTTTAATTGAACTCTAGTTTGTTTGCCTAGAAAGTCGAGGTTGTTTGGGGTGTGAATGCACAATCGAACTCTGATGCAGACCAAAAAGCGAACTCTGGTCCGTCTAAAAACCTAGGTCTTGGTTCGGTTGAAATGAACTCTGGCGGGGTTCGAATGCATATGTGAATGCAAGCGGACCAGGGACCGCTCCAAAAGCAGGAAGCGGACTATAGCACAGGGTCTTCTGGGTAAATACAACCAAAACAAACATGTGTTGCTACCACTAGTAGGAGAAATAGCTCATCATCAGACGTGGAATGAAGAGGAGGTAAAATGTTTGTTTGGCACATGTACCACCCACAGACAAAAAAGAAATCCTAAAACCTCTAAAATTTGACGCCACTCCATTTTTGTTTACTTTCCCAGAAGAAGGAAGTTGTGCTCAGTATCTCTTTCAGAGGTTTTAGTGTTGTTTCCTTTAGTAGTTCTTGGTGCAGCACCACCACAGGCAAGGGGGGGAAACAGGTTCCTCAAAGGGTTTGGCTCGACTGACTCAATGCAGTGTGAATGTGAGCCGCATTAGGCAAAAATGGAACAAATGCTGCAATTTTGGTCCCCAATTGAACCAAGTCTACTGGACTATCAGGTGTGAATACAGTCTAAATCGCTCTCCGTGGTTCTGAAGCTTGTCAGCCCCTCTGTTGCAGGCATGTGTGTGTTGTAAAATGATGTTATCATGAGCTTTATTATTTGGGTATAAAGGGCCTGGTCATTTGCTCTGCCCCAAGCCCGGATCTGATTTCTTTCACTAGTGGCTCAACTGTCTGTGCACCTGTCAAGCATGTGGTCACTAATGATAAAAATAAATTTTACAGTTTACATTGGATTGACATTGTTTGGATCCTTTTGAGGTGTAATATATGTTATGTTCTATGAAGTTAAATGTGGTTTAGTTTCATTGTTCCGCTTTAAACCATAAATGCTCAAACTCATGAGAAAAAATTATGTTCAAATGCCTCTTGAGTTCAGAAAACAGAATGAGTCATATTTCAGTGTATTTAGGCGAGTTTCAGTACTTTGTAGTCTGATACTGTCCACTAAAAAGGTTTGTGTGGTGGTACACCCATTCTTACTGCAGGTCAATACGCAACATTCATTTTCATACATCCCAAGTAGTGTGTGGAACATGGTACATGCATCGTTTTTGTATACAAACCGTTGATACATGAGGCTCCTGAACTCTGGCCTAAATTCACCAACAAATTGCACATTTTTGCAAATTCGGATTTTGAGCATCTATCTAATTCACTACGCACTACGGTTGGTTGAAAGGTTAAAATTTTTACACTTGCAGTCATGAGCTCAGTAACCGACAATTGGAGAAATGTATACTCATGTATCTTTAAGCAAGTTTTTTTTGTTTGCTTGTTTTGTTTTTGATGGAGAGACAGACCAAGAAATCTCTGTTCTCTGAACAACTGTTAAAGTCAACTGTTTATGGCAGAAAAACAAAAACAAAGTCACAAATTTGGGATGTCTTTGTTTTTTAACCAATCGGTTACTCAAAACATTTTACAGGAATTAAACCAGATCTGTGCAGCCAGCTCTGGGTTGATATTAGGAGCTACAGGTAGCTTTATCACACTGAGAACAGACACATGGTTAACTTCTAACATGATGCCTTTACTGTCGCAGCAAATTATATTTTTAAAAGTTGAAAGCTGCGGGAAAATGTCTTCAAACAACTTATTTTCCTGACAAGCTGCAAGTGCAATGAAAGTGCACAGAGGATAAGGAGGAGAGTAGCAAATGTGTCACCACAGAAAATTATTGTCAGTTCAGTTAGATTGTTTTTGACAAACCCTAATGCAGCAATGAATAATGACAAAAAAGAAAAAGCAAACACTGATTAAGAAAATGAAAGTTTAATTCATTAAGCTTGTCCATACAAAACGCCTGAAATAAGGTGCCTGAGCGCCTCAGGGCATAGGATGAAACTGCCACAAGCTGCTTTCACTGATAACAAGAATATAATTAAACCAAGGTATATTTGTTCAACTTGTTGGGCAGATATAAAACAGATGCTGTGATGTGGCACAGAGCTTATTAAATCCATAGCTTCTCGGAGGAAAAACTCTGAGGTGCAGCTTCACTTTGTCTGTTTCTTATAAAAAATTGTGGGCTGTTTTTTATATTTGTCTGTTGTCTCTTAATTATCTTATAAATTAGGCTATCAAAAACACATATTACCCACTAAGTTACTTTGTGATTTTTTGGGGATTTAAATGTTATGTCTTGGTCAATCTTAGACTGACACCAGAGTCCATAGTTCAAATTTAAAGCCAAAAGGCAGTGACTTTAAACAACATGGACGTGATGATTTTGTTTTGGTTCTTTACACAGCTGCCTACATTATGACAGACTGACTCATATTTTTATAACAAATATTTCTCTTAAAATAATTAAATGTATCTGTCACTTGGTATTTATGATTGCAATAAGAAGAATTTTTTTTCACTTAAACTGTTGCTGATTTAAACAAATTCCACAGATCTGTGCTGACAAAGAAAATGACTGGTGTCCAACTGCAGCTCTGCTGCTGTCAGGTATCAGACTGAAGGTTGGACCCACACCTGACAGGAAGTCCGAGGTGTAGTTTGTTAAAAATGGATGAGGTTGGTTGTGCACAATGAGAGGTTATTACAGCATTTCCAAGTCTGGATTTAAATTGTAAAGTAATTTACAAGTTATATATATATACATATATAGCACCTTTCCAGCCAATCAGGTCACTCAAAGCGGTTTACAACACAATCAGCCCTCATTTACCCATCCCCTCACACATTCATACAGGACTACAATATCTCTACAAAGCTAACCTGAATAAATCATTCTAGTCTAATCAGTGCTTTAGATCACATTCACACAGAGATGGTGCACACATCAGAGGCAATGAGGGCCTTAGTGTCTTGCCTAGGAACACATTGGTGGAATCAAACCTCCAGCTGTCTCATTGGAGGATGACTGCTTTAACCACTGTTCCACGGCCACCTAAGCACTCATAAAGAGAGATGAGTGCCTCAAACTGTGCTGCCAACCAAACTGCAACTCACTGTGCTGGCACAGTTTGCCCACATTCATTTAGGAAAACACATACTTATCTAAGGGCAAAAAGCATCTGATTGGCAAAGCTCAGCTGTCTGTGACACACAGTTAGAGTGACATGTTTGTGTCTCAGGACAGCTGGTGGTATCTGTGTCTCAGGATAAGAAACTGAGGAAGAGGAGCAAACCTGCATCCTCACTGCCCTCACAAGAAAAAAGGACAGGAAGGTATAATTATCCTCTCTTCCAGTAATGAGTGTCAGATGTTGTTGCATCTACAGATAAATTATTTATAAAAAAGTGAATATATTTTGTTATTATGGATTTAGCTTTTTTATTTTGGATTAGTCTTGTTTTTACTCTAATTACATGTTAAAACATACAAAGATGTTGGGTTAAAAAAGAAGTTTGCTGTTAGATGCTTAGTTTTGTTTAGGTTTATGTGAACGTGTCGCAGTTATGAATGGTTATGACTGGATTAATAACAAAAGGTTTGGATCTTGGGATCCCACTAGACTGATTAATCTATCAACTGATATTAAACACTTTTTAAAAATCTGCAATCGGCCATGTCTGTTAATACCAAGTAGGAAAATAAAGATATTGTTTTGTTCTTTTTTAAATGAGAATGTTTTCCCCTATATGATTTTTAAGCATATAAGTTCTTCTAAGTCTTGGTAAATATATGTTTATTTAAGTTATTGTTATATTTTGTAAAAAAAAAAAAACATACTACCCAAAAATCTTTGTTGTATATCGATCATCAGCTGTCTTGATTTCTTAAGATCAACACTGGCCAAAGAAAAAACGATATTCGTCAATTTGCACTTTTTTGTATTTGTTTCTTGGCTCGCAGGCTTGGTGAGTCCCCAAACCTGGTCGATTTATCCCTTGCTCCTGATAGCTTTGTCTTTTTATATTTAAAGCATCTAATTGTTTTTTAAACAAATTTTTTATTGTTTTGAAATTTGAGATATTTTCACATTTTATCTAATGTGTTTTACTAAAGTTTGTAATCTTGGGTATTGGGGGACTTAAAAGAAAATAAACAAAGGTTTTAATTAAAGCTGGTAGGCCACACAAGGATCCAGTTTTTAATTTAGGTACAAAATAAGAGGGTGCAGTGATATTCTAGAAAGCTCAAAATGCTGCATTTATTTAGGAATACCATCCTGAACGTGAGTCTTCAATCAAATGTTCTTCATACAATCTGAAGGCATGTCTTTGTACTTCCTTCATTTAGACCTGTAGTTCACATTTTTCACTTTCTGTCCCTTTTGTTCATGTTGTGTTTGTAGCAGAAGAAGAAGTGGAATATGAGCGTGATTCTTACCTGCAGATACAGGTAGTGCAGGTGCTTCAGTCGGGTGAGGTCCAGTTGACGAACCTGACTAATCACATTGTCCTGGAGGAAGATGGTCTGAACAAGGAGAAAGAGGAAGATGAAGATGTTTCACTTATAGTCAAAATAAACGTAAAATATTCGAGTGAAGGGTTGAGAGAAGTGAGCCTGCCTGAGTAGAAGGAGGAATGTGTTTGGGAATGTCCTTCAGGTCAGTTGATCCACACTCCACAGTGAGACTGTAGCAGCGACAGGCTGGGGGACAGGATGGGGACGCTTGGACAGGAGTGTAAGGGGACAGGAGCAGTACGGAGAGAAGAAGCACCAACAACACAGCCATAACATTGAGAGGCAGGACTGAGGAAGAAGAGACAACGTGGAGGACAGACATGATCAGCTCCAGGTGCCTTACAGAGGTTCTCAACTTCATTTATAAGAAACAACAGTGGAACCTAAAGTGCTTCACAGAACAAACACATAAAAACTAACACTAGAATAATATTAGAGCCATAGCATTTCTTGAAAGATTGCAAATCACCCTCCACCTGTCAAGCCAGCATTTTGAACAAAAATCATCTTATGATGAAAGAGGACAAAATTACACCCATTTTGGTGAAACCTTGTAACGTTACGCATGTCATGTGATATTGCGAAATCTTGTGCGATGTGCTTGCCCTCAGAGTTCCTAAACCAGAGAAACACTGGAATGGCTGCCCCTGTGTAATCTATGCTAATAAGATGAGAAGTGTTACATGTACCATTGTGGATCTTATTTCCGTCCAGAATGGCAGCAGGCCATACATATCACATTAACTCAATGAAAGAGTGAAATGTTTTGCCACTAATTGTTATAATTATCACAGACAGCATATCTATAAACGTGGCTTCACATTTCATCTGGGAATATTTAGCGATATTGGTTGATAAATCATTTAAAAGGTGACCTTTTCATTTTTTGTCCATCTCTGTGCATGCTGTCAGAAAATACTTTATAAATCCAAACATAACTGAGGGAAAGCTTTAAACTACACATTATTGTATTACTTAAGTAAATTTACCTTTCATAACCAAGAATAATTGTGAAACAGTTTATTCAGTTTCATCACTCTTTTTAGTCCAGCATCAAGTTGGAAAGAATTGTAGTGTACTGACAAGTATGCACAGAAAATACACTTTATTAGTGTCAATAGCACTTGCCATTTTTGACAAAATTGAAATGTTGCAGATACAGCTATGGAGTTTATTACTTTGGTAGGTCACATGATGGTAAAAACAAGTTTGTAGCATCTACATAAGATGTTTCATATATTGCCTGCAGTCACTACTGATCGATCACCACAATCACCTCAGCCCCAAAGGGTCATGTCCAGACATCCCTCTCTCTAACAATACTCTCCGGCTCCTCCTGATGGATATGCAAGCTGGATTAGAGAGCCCCTTTATTTTCCTAAACTAGAAAAAAATCAGACTGACTTTGTCTGGTAAGGCTGGATCATTTGAAATAACCTAGAATCCCTCCCTGTCCTGTTAAAGGTACAGATTGTCAGATCATTCTGAACTGAGCACCACAGTGATGTAGCTTGACATATTAATATTAATATAATAAATATTACAGCCTTAGATAAACAATAATGAAGGGCATAATTGTGTGAATGTTGATTCAGAATTCACACAATTGTTCATATATCAAAATATTCAGCTCACTCAGGGATGGATGGTATGGATTTATTTTTTGTAACTTTTATACTTTCCAAAATATTTACCTTACTTATTTTTTTCCTGATAGAAATCCTAGGAGAGCTCTTCATTTCCTTTTTTTAGCAAAGTCAGACTGCATTTTCACAGTGTAATTTCTCTGGTTGATTAAAGAAGCCCCCAGACTCAACAGCAGTCCAACAGCTCTACGTGGTATGGGTTACCACCAAGCAAGAGACAGAAAAAAATCCCAGGTTATAAATAATCCCAGAACCCTGAACATCCCAAAGATCTATTAGATCAAAGGCTTAGCATTCTGCCTCATTTCATGCCAGAGTTTTAGACTAAGATCATATTTGGTTGAGAAATTATGGAGTCTAAGCCATTTTGGTCAAACCTTGAAAATACCAGCAAGCGTGATCTCATGCAACATTGCAAGATCTTGCATGATCTGTTAGCACTTGGAGTATGCATTGTGAGTGACTCTCAGCTACTACCGCGCCAAACTTCAGTTTAATATCTGCAAAACTGACTGAGTTATAACAATTTCTGTGCTGGCTAATGCCAATTAGCTGTTGCCGCCATTTTAAATTGGGTTAACCCTAAAAGTTAATTGAGTCTAGATGTACATGCAATTACATTTTGAGAGTTTCATTCAAATCTGTTTGGTAGTTCATGAGATATTTTACTAAAAGACAGACACATGCAAAAACATTATTGTTCTGCCTTGGCCTTTAACAGGCTAATAAAGAACCAGCTCAAACAGATCCATTTGTTTTTATATGATTAGTATCATTCTGTCACAGACATTTAAACTTATAGATATATATAAAACTGAACAGAAAGCAGATGAAATCAGCCTTTTCTTCTGTGGTACTGAACATGTTATTCATTTCTATGTTAGTTGTGGTAAAAGCTACAAAGGGCCACATGTGGCCCCAGAGCCCCCTGATGCAGAGCCCTGATCTAAAGAAACTCTGTTGAACCTGGATTCTTCAACTCTGATAAGGACCAGCTGATTTTTTTATATTCACATATGTAAAAATTCAGGATTGAATCCTTTTGATGTAATTAAAAGCACCTTGGCAGTAGTTTGTTTTTACCCATAGTTATACAAGACACACAATGTTTTTGTCTGTCTTAGCAAAATATCTCAAGAACCGCTAGACAGATTTTAAATAGACTTGCAGAAAGTAATTACTGGGTAAACATCTACAACTGATTACCTTTTGGAGTCAACCCAATTCAAGATGGCTGCCACAGCCACCAACAGTATAAAACACAAAAATGGTTATAATTCAGTCAGTTTTCCAGATACTGAGCTAAAATTCGATGCGGTAGTAGCTAAGAGTCGTTCCCAACACATACTCTGAGCGTTAACAGCTTGTGATGTTACATTTTTTTAAGGTCTGACCAAAATTGCAACTACTTATTTTTTATAGGATGATCTTAGTTGGGAACTCTGGCATGAAATGCGGCGGGTGATATGCATTCCTCCTGCTGTAGATTCGTCACCATGGAGATGATGCTGATGCTGTGAGGTAGGATAAGAAGAGTGATGAAGGCCTTTTCTTTGTGTTCACGATGGATGCGAGGCTGCAGCATTATCTTCCAGATGTTCAACCATCAAACATCTGTCCGGGCGCTGACGTCATCAACACTTTACAGAACACGGACACGCGGCAGGTACCCACCAGGACCCAGGTATCCGAGGATTCGGGTCCAGCATCCCTGATTACATCACCTCTGTGGACGAGCCTGGTTCTGTGAGGATGGAGACGTGAGAGCAGAACCAACAGACGTGCCTGCTCCTTACCTGCTCGTGCAGACGAGAAAAGCTCCGACAGTCAGAACGGGTCCGCGCTTATTCCATTTTATTATTCGACTCATCAAATTCAGAGCACGTCGAGAAGATGGAGCTTCGTGCATCCGAGTGCAGAGCAGCGGCTGGATCCGTGCGCGCGCATCCCGCAGCAGAACACAGGTCCAGGACCAGGATCGGCGTCCGGACAGGTCGGAACCGGACAGCACGGGCGGTCTTTGTTGAGTCCTCCTCACCCTGTTGCCCCCCCAGCCGTGTCTCCCTGCTCAGTGTTTTGGCCAATGAGATGCGCTGCTGCAGCTCTGGAGGACCAATCAGCTCGGTTCTACAAACATCCCGCCCATCCATCTGAACAAATACTGCATCACATCCTAGGTTCCTCAGCAGCAGAATACTCCATTATTCAAGAAAGACAAACCCAATATCTGTAATTAATGACATTTTTAATTTCTGTAAATAACAAACTGTTACTGTTTTTGTTCTCTGCTTTTACTGTAATTACTAATTATTTTCAATCTACTCTTTTCTTGTTAAATATACAGTCTTAGTCTAGTAGTTTTCTCTGACCTTTTTGTAATGCTATGTTAATGTATTCTTCCTTGTTTATTGTTTTGTATAATTAATGTAAGTTAGTTTTGCAGAAGAGAAAAGGTGTATTTTTCATATTTTAGAATAAGTGCAGAAAAATGATGGACTATCAGAATTAACTGGTTTATCAAACAATGAGCAGTCCAGCAACAGACAGACACTAGGAGGCAGTTTAGCAAAAGGTAAGTGATTTATTTACAGGGTGGTGGATATTTGCAGGCTGAGGCAGGTGAGTGATCAGATGGATAGCTTTCTGGATTGGTTGGAGGCAGACAGGCAGCAGCACAGATACGGGTCAGGTGAGTGGCTCTCTTTCTGGATTTCCAGGCGAACAGGAGATGATCATCCAGCTCAACTCGAGGTGATGGTTCTGGACACAGGAGAACAAACAGGTAAGTAAAACTTAGGCAAGATTCAAACACTCAAAGGGCTGAGACTGTTATACCAAGAGTAAGCGATGCTCCAGCGAGGATGTGATCTTCAGGGCGGCCTTATAAAGCCAGGGAGCTGATTACCAGTAACCAGTTGCAGCTGTGGGTGATAGACTGCCAGCCAATCGGGGAAAACAGTAGCAAACAGGTGACAACAAATACAAAATGCCTCATGGACTCATCGTAAATAAAACATATTAAATTTTCCATGGTAAAAAAAAGGTCTGCAATCAGAAACTTGAGACAAGTGAAGAAGATCCACTAAGCTCTGATAGGGATTTACATTTTATTTATATTTATTTTTATAATACTTTCTTTTATAATGTGATTAAAGCCCTTGCACTTCTTGGTGGAATGATCCACATCTTGCAATATATTAGCTCTCTAAGTATGCATTGAGGATGACCCAAACTTTAGCTTATTAACTGTAAATCTGGGTAAGTTATAGCCATTTTTGTGTTGGCAAAAGTTAATTAGCTAAGGCAGCCATCTTTATTTAGGTTGATGCACATCCAGTGATTACTTTCTGAGTTTCATTAAAATCCATCCAGTGGTTCATGAGATAAAAATGCTATAGATAAATGAACACACATACACACACAGGCAATATTGTTGCTGCTTTGCCTTCAGTAACAAGTGATAATTAAAGGCTTAGCTTAATACTTGAAGGAATGCATATCGCCTGCCACCTTTCATGCCAGAGTTTTAGGCAAAGATCATCTTACAATAAGAAATAATGGAGTTTTAATAATTTTGGTCTAACCTTGAAAACAAAGTTATGTGTAATGTCATGCTGAGAGTATGTGTCGAAGATGACTCTCAGGTACTACCATATCAAATTTAGGCTCAATATCTGTTAAAATGGCTGAACCAATTTTGTGTTGGTTAATGTGAATTAGCTGTGGTGATAGAATTGCAGTTTTTCTGGTTGTTTGTTCCACTAATCACCTTATCGCAGGGCAAATGCAGAGAGGGTGTTCCCGGGGCAGTGCCAACAGCTGACAGCAGTGTCAACTAATTACACTCCAACATAGTTAATGTGATGTATCAGAAATGATTTTGTTCTCCTTTGTTTATTGTATCACATGTTATGTTAGGATTTAAGTATTTTGATTTTTTTTATAACTTTATTTATTGATTCATCTTAACATACAGAAATGAAAATCAGTTAACATATTCACAAATCATAAATGAAAAGATCTCTTACAAAACTTATCTTCACAAAGGAATAAAAACCCGAAAAAAGAGAGAAAAGGAATAACCAATGTGTAAAAAAAAAAAAAAAAAAAAAAAAATTTAATTAATATAACAAAAATAAATAGAGGGGAGCGAGGGGAAAACCTTATTTTTTCTAGCTGCAACATGGACAGCATCTCTTTAACCCAACTATCAAAGGCTGGGGGTTGGTTTGTTAGACTTCCACTGAATAAAAATGAGTCTGCGAGCCATTAAAGAAGCAAACTCTGCTGCTCTAGTCTGTCTCTCAGGAAATCTAATTTCTGGAGGGAAAATCTCAAAGATGCCGACATGGGGAGAAGGTATTAGTTTTCCTGTACATATGCAAAATGACCTTGAAGAAATTCTCCCAGAAGCTGTTTAATAGTTAACCCCCACAAAACATGTGACCCAAAGTAGCTCGAGCTACGTGGCATCTCGGACATGCTGGGTTCACATTTGGATATATTCTGTAGAGTTTATAATTGGACTAATGCAAACGATGCAGGACCTTGAATTGTATTAGACATTGTCTCATGCAAATAGAAGAAGTGTGGATACTTGCGAGGCATCTATGCCAGAACTCTCTCGGCAGTCTCTCATCCAAATCATTCTCCCAAGCAATTCTTGTTTTCTCCCATTGTAAAGGATTAATATTATGAATCATGCTATAGATTTTTGAAATATTTCTCTTTGCATATGGATTCATGGCAAGTATCTCATCCACAGCATTTGTCATCAGTGGAGATGAAAGAGGAAAGTGCTTACTGACAAAGCTTCTAAGTTGTAAAAATCTGAAGAAGTGAGTTTTTGGGATATCATAGCATTTCTGCATCTCATCAAAGGCCATAAACATACCTCTGTCAAACAGGTCTTTAAGAGAAACCGCACCTCCTCTATGCCAAACTTGAAATGCTGTATCATTTCTGGACGGCTGAAAAAGATCATTATTTGTTAAAGGTGAGAATATGCTTAGCTGTTTAAGATGAAAATGCCTCCTGATTTGGGGGGGGTGTTGGCTCACAGGTATTGATGAACTCAACAGTGAAATAAGTGGAATTGCTGGGTCACCGTGTACCTCCATACTAGCCCATAGTGGGCCCTGATTCGTCCTTCAGAATGATCTCCAAAACATAAGTTTACTAATGTTTGCAGCCCAGTAGTAGTATATAAAATTGGGTAGGCCCAAACTGCCTGCTGTCTTTGTCTCCTCCAGAAAACTTTTTCTCATTTGTGGGACAGATTTATTCCATATGAATGAGGAAATCAATTTATCTATTTCACAGAACATAGATTTAGGTAGGAAATAAGAGATCATCTGGAAAAAATACAGTAAGCGAGGCAGCACTGTCATTTTGACTGTGTTTACTCTGCCCATAAAAGAAATAGGCAAGAGGGACCATCTAAAAAGGTCCTGCTTTGTTTTCACCAGAACTATTTTGAAGCTGCATTGTGTGTGATGTTGATTCCTAGATAAGTTAATGTTTCAGCTTGTGAAAAAGGAAAGGAGCTAAAATCTGTTGATAATGCTAACTCATTAATGGGAAAAAGGGTACTTTTGGATAAATTTATCTTGTAACCTGAGATCCTACTGTAAGTTTGAGAAATGCTGATGAGAGCTGGTAAGGATTGATCTGGCTTTGACAGGAATAATAGTACGTCATCAGTGTATAATGATACCTTATGCACTTTTCCATGCCTGTTCACTCTACTGAGCTTATTATCTTTTCTGAGAGCCACAGCTAATGTTTCTATTGCCAGATCAAAAAGGAACAGAGATAAACAACAACCTTGTCTTGTGCCACGGTATAGCAGGAAGTAACTCGATGTCATTGAATTAGTGCGAACAGCAGCTACAGGTGAAGAATAAATTATTTTAACCCAAGAGATAAAAGTTGGGACAAAACAAAAAAATTTAAAGTAGCGAATAGATATTCCCACTCCACCTGATCGAATGCTTTTTCAGCATCAAGTGAAATCGCAATCTCAGCATCTTGAGCAGAGTGGGAAGAATATACAATATTAAATAGTCGTTACATATTGTAAAATGACTGTCGACCTGGTATAAAGCCGGTTTGATCTGGATCAATAATATTAGGTATAATTACTTCCAGACGCCTGGATAATACTTTTGTAAGAATTTTGTAGTCACAACAAAGCAAACTAATTGGTCTGTAAGAACCACAATTGTAGGGGTCTTTGCCCTTTTTATGTAACACTGTAATGATTGCTAGAGTCATAGAATGAGGTGATTTCTTCAGTTTCAAAACAGTTTTTCCATAATAGGAGAGAGCTTAGATGAGAATGTTTTGTAGAATTCTGTTGGCAGTCAATCAGGACCGGGTGACTTTCCATTTTGCATTAAAGTGATAGCTTGTATAATTTCTTTATTTGATATTTTGGTATCCAGATCAGCTTGATCTGTTGAGTTGACTTTAGGGATGTTTAACTGTTCAAAAATAGATTTGATCTCCAGAGGACTGACAGGGCCCTGTGACCTGTATAAATTAGTGTAAAACTCTTTAAATTGTTCATTTATAATTAAAGGATGGGAGGATAATTGTCTTTAAATCGTATGAATTTCTGCAATAGCATTGCTGACTGTAGCTTGTCTAACTTGGTGTGATAATAATCTGGCTATTTTATCGCTGTGTTCAAAGTAAGTTTGTTTAGTCTTAAGTAGAAGTCGTTCAATTTGTTCAGTCGAAAGATTGTTGTATTCTGATTGTAAGAGTAGACGCTGTTTATATAAATTTGGATCGGGTGAGATAAAATATTGATCATCAAGTTTTTGGATCTGATCTGATAGATCAGTAAGAAGACAACTATGTTTCTTTTTTTCATGGGCTGCGTATTAAATTATTTGCCCTCTAAGATAAGCTTTCAAAGTTTCCCAAATTGTAATATATGACATGCCTATTAATTTCAGCTGTTATAAATTGTTTAAATGAAGTATTGGCCAATAATAATGGGTCCAATCACCATAAACAACAGGATTTCACATCATCTGAGAAACCCATGTCTAACTGAATGGGGCAATGGTCTGAAATTACAATACTATGATATTGAGATTTAGTGGCAGAGGGGAGAATTCTGCTATCAATTAAGAAAAAAATCTATTCTAGAATATGAGTGGTGGACGGGAGAGAAGTAAGAATATTGTCTTGTATTCGGATTGGTGTTTCTCCAGGGGTCTAACAATCCATAGGAGTCAATAAAAGATAGAACTGTAGATGCGGATTTTGACACGTTGTAGGTTACGTTAGGATTTTACCTGTCCATAGGATCAGGAATATTAGTAAATACATTGGAAAAAAATTGTGGGTCAACCCAATTTGGAGCATAGATGTTAACCAACACAAATGCTATACCAAAAAGTTTTCCCACTCAAATGACGTATCTGCCCTTGGAATCACATATAGTTCTGGTTGATATAAATGGAACTCCTCTTCTTTATATTGTACTGACATTGTTTCAGTATGAATAAACATAATATAATGAATCTGAGGTTCCACAAAATACAACAATGAAAATATAGAATAAATTGGACATCATTTGTACAATTTGGCATTTGTGTGTCCATTGTCTATGATTAAGACAAAAAATACAATAAGGTAAGGTTAATGGTAGAAAGATCATAACAAAAATAAAGGGGCCTTATCATCGTATCAACCCTCCAGAACACTCAGGTCTTCTGGTTCTGCTCTACTTTGTATCCCCAGAACCAGAACCAAACATGGAGAAGCAGCTTTCAGTTTCTATGCACCATCAATCTGGAACAAACTCCCGGAAAACTGCAAAACAGCCGAAACACTAAATTCCTTTAAATCAAGGCTGAAAACTCACCTGTTTAGAGCTGCCTTTAATTAGTAGTCCGCAAAAAATTTCAGGTGAAAAGCTGCTCTGAACAAAATATCTTATTACATATTGACCATTTCCTTATGATTATCAAGTGTATTGGCTCAATGATTTTTATGATTTTTTTTTTGATGATTGTAATGATACTACTGATGTTTTTATGATGTAAAGCACTTTGACTGCCTTGCTGCTGAAATGTGCTATACAAATAAATTTTTACTTACTTATTATTTACTTACAGTCTCTGAGAGGCGTATTTGTCCCAACTTCTGCCAGCAAAAACAAATCAGTGAAACATTCCTCATTTAATTTTTAACCTGTAGTTGTCTAAGAGATGAAGTGCCAAGCCTCTGCCGGAGTGGAGAAGGTTTTTTGTACATTTTGATATGTGATTCTTAGATGAGCTGGGTAGATGATGCCGAAACGAAGCCCCTCGATTTCCCACAGCAGCTTTTGGGTGTCATTAAACGCAGCACGAGCCTTAGCTACTTTGGCTGTGTAGTCCAGGAAAACTGAAATGGTCACTTCGTTGACCTTAATGCGCTGCTTCTCCCGGGCAAGACGAAGAATGTTTGCACAATCCAGATAATAGTGAAAGCAGGCTGCAATCACTCGCGGTGGGCTCCCCTCCTTTGGTACTGGAAGCAGCGATCAGTGCGCCCTGTCAAGCAATGGCGCATCTTTCAGATTGAAGGCCTGTTGAAGCAGTGCTGCAACTGAGGATGGGGAGCAGCTCTAGGTTTCAGGCACGTGTGAGGATCTGGAGTTAGCTCCGCCTTTGGGCGGCATCACTAACTTTCCTTCCACAGGTGATCCTGATTTTCATTGACGAGCTGATCCAGCATTTAAGCCTCCGGCTGAGACCAGACCTTCGCTGGAGCATCGAACCTTTCGGGTTAGACTCTTAGCCACAGGATCTAACCTTCAGCTGATCATGTTGTGCTGAAAGTATTTTTGTATTTCTTTGACTCAGGTTACTGCCACGCTAAGACGGATCTCTTCGATGGGAACTTACCTGGAAACCTCTGGATACTTACCTTTGCTGGACTACTGGATCGCCAACTACTGGATCACTGTGGAAACCTTCCTCACCTCCTCTGCACCGTGGAACACCTCAGGACCTGTAAGAAACAAAGAGACATTATTCGCTCACTTAACTAATCTACGCTGAACAAAGATTGTACCCGAGACTCACCCAGCCCCTCTTGCTTTTCAGACTACTCCTGATCCCGGCTCACTGTACATTAGCGCACCCTGTAAATAAACTCACTTATCTTGAACCTTGTCTCCGTGTCTGGTTTCGGCTTCGCTCCTTGGACAAACAACCTTGGTTTCATGTCAGCACGCCAATTATTCTGACATTCTTCCTTTGTGATCTTGCTTCCAAGTCATCACACTTGTCCTGTAGATTATCGGCGATAGTAGTGAGGCGTTTCACTTCGCTTTGGAGGTGTGCAACATCATCTGTGCATGTAGACAGGCATTCTTCCACATTCTTAACTGTAGCATTCAAGGTGGACAAATCAGTTGAAATAGTCTCTCTACAGTATATTCTTTCAGCTCCAACCTCGCTGCAGTTACATCTGACCTGATAGCAGACATCTCATTTTCCAGCACGGTCCAAACTTCAATCTTCAGAGTGTCGACAAGTTCTTTGCGGCCAGTAGCTCGTTCTTGATAAGCCCAATGTCTCTCAGAAATGCGGTCGCCCCTGGGTTTCCATCTTCCCCTGACTTCTCTTCACTCGAGACCAAGGCTGGGACCGGAGTTGTAGGCCTTGGAGTTGTAGGTCATTAGTGTGGTTTGCCGCCCTTTCAATGATTTTTCAGCCATTTTCTATTGTTCTGCAGGTTTGTGGAACTTTTTAAGGAGTAGTCACCAAATTTGTAGAAAGTCCGTCTTAGCTTAAAACAAATTTTAAGTAGTTGCTCCATGGTGCCGTGCTCCAAAAACTACATCTCACTCCACTGAGTGCTCAGCACTCAATTTGAGTTTCTTTTGGATTAGGTTTATTTCTTGTTTCTGTAATTCTGTTTTACTTCTAGTGATCCCTGTGTTTAGTGTGAGGATCTGGGTTTAGCTCCTCCCTTGGGCGGCGTCACTAACCTTCACTCCACAGGTGTTCCTGATTTCGCTGACGAGACCATCCAGCATTTAAGCCTCAGGCTGAGATCAGATCTTCGCTGGAGCATCAAACCTTCCGGGTTAGATTCTCCGCCTCAGCGTCTAACCTCGATTATGCTCTGTGTTTTAATTACGTTCTTTGTCTTGCCTGAAACTTAGGTTTTTTGCCACGCCAAGACGACGGACCTTTATGGGAACTTACCTGGAACCTGTCGGATACTTACCTTTGCTGGAACTGGCTCGTCATCTCCTGGATAACTCAGGAACCGCTCCTCACCTCCTCTAAGCAGTAAAACACCTCCTGGATCTGTAAGAGAACAAGAGACATTATTTCCTTCATCTTTTGAACTACACTGACCAAAAATCGTACCCGAGACTCACCCAGTTCTTCTTGCCTTACAGACTACTCCCAAGACCTGCTCACTGTATATATTGGCACCACCTGTAAATAAACTCACTTACCTTTAGCTCCGTCTCCGTGTGTGGTTTTGGTTTCGCTCTCTGGACAATTTCCCTGAGTTTATGTCAGTATGCTCCAGCCATAAAGATAGTCCAGAGCGTTACCAACTCCAGTCATGTGAGAAATCATTAAGTTACTGTGTCTAGTTAGCTCCTTGCTATTTTCGTGTTTTTCCACGTCATCAGACAAGCTTATGTGGGTTAAGAGGGCCACCGTAGAGATGGCGGAACCCTCCTCCCGATCTGAAAACACAGAGGCCGCTTCTTTGTTAACCCGACACGAGTCGATGATAAACGCTCTCTGTGAAAGACAACAGTCTGAAACAGGCCGCCTCGATCAATTAACCTTATTGACTCAGGAAATAAACCAGAAATTATCGTCGCTGGTGCCCAACACCACGGATTCCTCTTCCGCATCCGCCTCCCTAGCCGCGTCACTTCCGGCACCCACTTCCGGACATTTCCGCGAGGTTCCCTCGCCGACTCCCGAATATTTCTCTGGAGAGATTGGCAAATGTGCTGGGTTCCTCCTCCAATGTTCATTAGTGTTCGCTCGCTCTCCGCAGTCTTTTGTTGATGACTTGGCAAAAATCGCTTATATAATCGGACTTCTCCGAGACAAAGCATTAAAATGGGCAGAAACAAAATATAGCTTCCGGGCTATCCGGTTAGCCACCTTCGACCAATTCATTGAGGAGTTTGAACAGACTTTTGGAGTTAGATACACAGAAACGGAAATAACTCAGAAATTATGGAATTTGAGACAGGGTCAATGCTCGGTGGCTCAGTTTGCCATTGATTTCCGGACGTTGGCGGCTACATCGGGATGGAACGAGTCGACGTTAAAAAGAAGTCTTTACTCACGCGCTTTAAGAACCCATCAAAGACCAGCTAGCAGGATGGGATGAGCCACGATCCCTGGACGAACTCATCGCCTTAACCATATGCCTGGACAACCGTCTTCGTGAGAGACAACGGGAGAGGGGAAACCGGACGACCACCACCGGGCGCAACGTTGTTTCCACGGAGGCAGAACCAACTGTCCAGGGTATGGAGCAAGAACCAATGCAGGTGGGGTGAGCAAGACTAACATCAGAAGAGAGACTGAAGCGTTTAGAAGCTAGGGAGTGTTTTTATTGTGGAGATAGGAATCATTTTCGAGCCAAATGTCCTTTTTAAAAGGGAAGAAGACTCACTAGGTGTCCGAGGGGTACTAGTGAGTAGTCTCTCGCAACCTCTCGGGTCATGATTTTTTGTTCACTCAACGCTCTTAAATCATCAAATTAAAATCCCAGTTCACGCCTTAATCGATTCAGGTGCCAAGCAAAATCTTGTCTCCGAGGATTTAGTGGAACAGTTACAGTTAAAACCTACACAATTATCTTCTCCCCTTCCCGTTATGGATATTTCTGGTCAAGTAATCACCAGAATCAGTCATAAAGTCGCTAACCTTCAGTTTCTGGTTTCCGGTAATCATAGGGAAATGGGTGATTTTCTAGTATTTTCTGCACCCACTACTCAGATGATCTTAGGGTTCCCTTGGCTACAAAGACACAACCCCGTAATAAACTGGGCTGAAAAGAAAATTGACTCATGAAGCCCCTTTTGCTTGCAGAACTGTCTCCAGTCTGCTTTACCACTGTCTAGCTCTATAAATGAGCCCGAGCATAAGATAGATTTGACCAAGATACCGGTCAAATATCACCATCTTGCTCCTGTCTTCAGCAAATCTAAGGCATTGTCTTTGCCACCACATCGACCCTACGACTGCGCCATTGAACTCATCCCAGGAGAACCCTTGCCAACTAGTCGACTGTTTAACCTTTCTGGACCCGAACGAGGATCTATGAAGACCTATATTAAGGACTCCCTTGTTTCTGGCATCATCCGTCCTTCCACGTCACCTCTGGGAGCAGGTTTTTTCTTTGTGCAGAAAAAAGACAAGAGTCTACAGCCCTGCATTGATTACCGAGGTCTAAATCAAATCACCGTCAAAAATAAGTATTCACTCCCTTTAATAGACTCAGTCCACCAACAGCTTCATTCGGCCACCATTTTCACAAAATTGGATCTCCGCAATGCTTCCCATCTGGTAAGAATCTGGGAGGGGGACGAGTGGAAAACTGCTTTCAAGACCCCTCTCGGACACTTCGAGTACCTTGTGATGCCATTTGGACTTACAAACGCCCCTGCAGTTTTTCAATCCCTGATTAACGACATTCTGAGAGACTTTCTGAACATTTCCGTGTTTGTCTACCTTGACAATATTCTGATTTATTCACAGGACCCTGCTCAGCATCAACTTCAAGTCAAGGCCGTTTTGCAGAAAATACTGGAGAACCTACTTTTTGTGAAGGCAGAAAAATGTGAGTTCAGTGTTACCACCGTCAATTTTTTGGGTTTTATTTTTGGACAGGGATACTACCAAACGGACCCTGAAAAGATCAGAGCAGTTGCCGAGTGGCCCACTCCCACCGATCGTCGCCACTTGCAGAGATTCTTAGGCTTCGCCAACTTTTACCGGAGGTTCATCCAAAACTACAGTAAGATTGCAACCCCTCTCACACAACTCACATCCATAAATCAACCTTTTGTCTGGTCTCCCGAAGCTCAGTCAGCCTTCAGTGAGCTTAAAGCTCGATTTGTTTCTGCTCCAATATTACGCCACCCAGATCCCAAGTTACAATACATTGTAGAGGTCGATGCATCGGATACAGGAGTAGGAGCTATTCTTTCTCAAAGATCTTCGGAGGATAGCAAGGTCCACCCTTGTGCATATTTCTCTCGGCGCCTCACGCTGGCTGAGAGAAATTACGACGTCGGCAACCGGGAGTTACTGGCCATAAAGCTAGCTCTCGAAGAGTGGAGGCATTGGTTAGAAGGGAGCGAGGTCCCTTTTATCATTTGGACAGACCACAAGAACTTAGCTTACCTACAGACGGCTAAGAGGTTGAACCCCCGACAGGCTAGGTGGTCCCTGTTTTTCGTGAGGTTCAATTTCACCATCACGTTCAGACCAGGTACCAAGAATGTTAAACCTGATGCACTGTCTAGGTTGTGGTCCCATGAAGGCTCTACAGAAAAAGAGGAGCCTATCATCTCACCTTCATTAATTGTCGGAGCACTCACTTGGGACATTGAGAGAGAGATTCAGGAGGCCCAACAGGGGGAGCCAGACCCCGGAGGGGGTCCTCCTGGCAAAACTTATGTTCCAACAGCTGTTAGGCCTAGAGTACTGGACTGGTTGCATTCACAGCAGTTCTCCTGTCATCCTGGAGTTAACCGGATGCTTAAGTTAGCCACCCGTTATTTCTGGTGGCCTAACTTGACCGCAGATGTCAAGGAGTTTGTCACTGCTTGTCCCACCTGTGCCTGGTTTAAAAACAGCAATTAACCTCCGGCCGGGTTGCTGCAGCCATTATCGATACCAAGTCGTCCTAGGTCTCACATAGTACTAGACTTTGTCACTGGATTGCCACCATCACAGGGTCACACGGTCATACTCACCATTGTCGACCGATTTTCCAAATCTGCTCACTTTGTTCCACTCCCCAAGCTCCCCACCGCCTTGGAGACCGCCAAAATAGTCACACACCAGGTCTTTCGCTTACATGGGATCCCTGTAGACATTGTCTCCGACAGAGGGCCACAATTTACATCCCAGGTATGGCGAAATTTCTGTAGGGGATTGGGTGCTGGGGTGAGTTTCACGTCTGGGTACCATCCTCAATCTAATGGTCAGTTGGAGAGATGCAATCAGGAGTTGGAGGTGGCTCTCAGGTGTCTGGTGAGTGACAATCCTTCTACCTGGAGTAGGAAACTCGTCTGGATCGAGTACGCCCATAACACGCATATTTCATCTGCCACTGGGTTGTCGCCGTTCAAGGCGGCCCTGGGATATAACCCACCTTTATTTCCAAGCTTTGAACCAGAAATCACTGTTCCTTCTGTGCAGGCCCATCTACGGAGGTGTAGGAGCATATGGAGACAAACCAAGAGGGTCCTGCAAAGATCTATGGAACAAAACAAGAGATACACGGACCATCACCGCTCCTCTGCCCCTAAATACAAGGTGGGCGACAAGGTGTGGCTGTCCACCAGGGACATCCCGTTGAGGGGTACCTCGAGGAAAATGGCACCTCACTTCATCGGACCGTTTCCCATTGAGAAAATTTTGAACCCCACCTCAGTCCGATTAACCCTCCCGGCGGCCATGCACATCCACCCATCTTTTCACGTTTCCCAAGTAAAACCGTTCATGGACAGTCCTCTGAGCCCGCCTACCGTCCTCCCCCCTCCCGCCCGGCTAATCGACAATCACCCTGCATTCACCGTGAATCGCATTATTGACGCCCGGCAGAGAGGTAGAGGACTGCAATATCTGGTGGATTGGGAGGGCTATGGACCTGAGGAGCGCACATAGGTTCCAAGGTCCTTTATTCTCGATGCCACATTAATTACAGACTTTTATAGAACCCATCCAGCGTCCTAGATCGCCAAGGGGCGATTGTTGGGGGGGGGGGTACTGTGAAGATCTGGGTTTAGCTCCGCCCTTGGGCGGCGTCACTAACCTTCACTCCACAGGTGTTCCTGATTTCGCTGACAAGACCATCCAGCATTTAAGCCTCAGGCTGAGATCAGATCTTCGCTGGAGCATCAAACCTTCCGGGTTAGATTCTCCACCTCAGCGTCTAACCTCGTCAGCTTTTTGTTTTTGTTTGTTTTCTTAGTTTAATAAATTAGTTTTTCTTTCTTTAAAATGAGTCTGCGCTCTGGGTTCGCCTTCGTCACTCCACATCCTGACAGGCTCATTAACAGTGACAAAGCAAAAGTGCAAAGCAGCATCCGTATCGGTGTAGGCCAAACATGAAGGGAAACCTGACCAATTCCTGTTAGCCACTGTACTAGCCTAGCATAATACCGCCACTTCCTGGACATAAAATTATCACGTTTTAACAAGATAATTATCACGTTTAAACAAGATACATATCACGTTTTAACAAGATAATTATCACGTTTTAACAAGATACGTATCACGTTTTAACAAGATAATTATCACGTTTTAACAAGATACATATCACGTTTTAACAAGATAATTATCACGTTTTAACAAGATACGTATCACGTTTTAACAAGATACGTATCACGTTATAACGTGATAGCGTTCGATTTTTTTTTTTCCTGCGTGATAGCAATGCGCTTCCGTAAAGATCATTTTATGAAGAAAAATAATGCAATTTTGTCTGTTTTAGTCAAAACGTGAAAGTACAGTAATGAACAATCTCATATGATGCTGTAAGATGTCAGCATATGTTGTGAATTATTTTGTTACAGCAATAACAAATTATAGAACAGTGCTTAGAAAACACAAAAATAGCTTTAGGTCAGTCAGTTTTACAAGGTCAGTGTGCTGTGGCAACCATCTTGGCTGACACCGAAAACTAATCCGTTTTAGTTGAACCACCAGTGTTTATTTCCTGAAATTTAAAAAAAATCCATCTAGTGTCATGATCCTGAGTTTGTGTTCTTTTGAGATTTAAGGATTTAGTTAAGTTTTAATGTTGCTGCTCCTTGTGGGTTTTTTTTTGTTTGTTTATTTGTTGAGATTTATTGTTAGGGTTTATTTCATGTGATGTTTATTCTCTGTTTTAATAATGTTCAGTTTGATTACTGTTTCCCTGTGTTTACTGCTATTCCCCAGTACTTTTGCCTCAATTTCTGCTCAGTCCTGCCCCACCCACCTACACCTGTTCTATGTTGCCATTGCGCCAGCTGTCTGTATTAATCTCATCAGCCCCGGTCCAGTTATTCCCTCACTCATCTGCAGTCTGGCATTGTGCTTCATGCCCTGTCTGATGCCCCTTGAGTTTCTTTGTGTGCTTTCTGCCACATTGGCCTTTTTTGTTTTTTTGTTTATTAATTATTACATTTTAAAGTTTTACTCAAGTTCCTCGTGTTGGTTTGCATTCCTTGGTACATCTCTCCTAACTGGGACATCCAGTGGTTCATGAGATATTTTGATAACAGACTTTCATGTTTTGGTAGTGGGCAATAATTAAAAATCAATATAAATTTTTAGGGTTCACATGAACAGACACCGGCACCAACTGGTTATTTCAGACGTTTTATTTTAATTTAACTTTAACATTTGGTCAAATATAAAACAGTTTATGAAAGAGTCCATCCACAGATGTTTGGGAGAGAAGCTGCCTGCCAGTAAGGTTAACACTCAAATCATCAGTGATATCATATCCTGTGATCACAGGCAATTATTTATGCTCATCTTTGGCACAGCTGGATGTCAGTCCACTCTCTCGCACCCCTCCATCTCGTGGTAGTCTGCATTCACTCAGAATCCTGAAGTAGCTGAAGTTATACGGGGGAGGGGATGGGGTCACAAGCCAGTTGGTCCTGAATCATCCTGAAAAGTTTAATGTTGTGCCAAATGTCACAGCAGCACTTCAGGGTCCGTATAGAGAACCATTCAAAGCAGCGAGCAGTCATACGTTGGACCAGATCAACCAGGTTCTGAAAGGCTTCTATACTGGTCGCTTTATAGAACTTTAGTTGAAAACAGACTCAGTTCAGTTCTGGGGGAACACAATGGGGTATATCTGGTTGTAGTGATCCACAAAGTGGACCTCAAGGCCCTCTGTGATGTAGTCTGGCAGGTCAGAGAAGTCCTTCCTGTTCTCCTCTGGAAGAACGATGCAGGTGACCCCAGCACGACGAGCCTGGTCGACACAAAAAGAGTTTGATTCAGTTTTACATAAACTGAACATTATTAGAACTGCTCCTCAGGCCTTGTCTGCATGGGAACAATCTTATTATTTGTTGTTTCTAAACATATCTTCATAAACATGGCATTGTTTCTAAAAATATTTTGATCTACATAAAAACGCATAAAATTACCAAAACAGTTGAGGACCTATCCCATGCATATATGTGGTTCTGCAAAGTGACAGAAATATACCAGAAACCTGAAGCAATATGTGGGACATGCACATAAAGCTTGGTTTGGAACCATAAACTGCATAAATTCAATCCATAGGTTGTATGTATACAAACAGAATCCTGTATCCTGAATGTATATATACACCCACTAGGCACATTTGAGGTACACCTCGCTAGGACCAATTTGGACTCCCTTTTGCCCTCAGAACTGTTAACTGGAATCCAGTCACTCCAGACACATCAGACCATGAGATGGTATTCTGCAGACTGTTGTTAGAACGAGTTATTTGAGCTACGGCTGCCTTTCTGTCATTTTTAGTCAGTCTGCCCATTCTCCTCTGACAATAACAAGGCTTTTGCCCACATAAATGCAGTTCACTTTTTGAACCATTCTTTATAAACCCTAGAGATGGTTGTGTGTAAAAATCCCAGCAGATCAGCAGTTTCTGAAATACTAGACCATCTGGTGCCAACAACCATGCCACATTCAAAGGCACTTAAAGCCCCAGTTTAAAATTCAGCAAATCATCTTCACCATGTCCACATACCTGAAGACAGTGAGTTTTTGCCATGAGCTTGGCTGTTTAGTGTACCTAATAAAACCTAAACTGTATATATATATACACAACACATAAATATTACATAGTCTGCAAAATTATTTATACACAAGAGTCTATCTTTTAAATCTATTCCTGTTTCCCACATTTTTTAAATGTATCTTCTTTTTCTTTCGGCTGTTTCCTTTTCAGGTGTCGCCACAGTGAGTCATCCTCCTCCATCTAATTCTGTTTTCTATGTCCCCTGTCCTCACTCCAACTACCTCCATGTCCTCTCTAACTGCACCCATGTCTCCTCTTTGTCTTTTTCCTGGCAGCTGCATCTCTAACATCCTTCTACCAATATTCCCACTGTCCCTCCTCTGCACGTCCAAACCATCTCAGTCTGACGTCTCTAACTTTATCTCCCAGTCCTTCAACCTGTGCTGTACCTCTGATGACCTCATTTCTAATCCTGTCCATCCTTGTCACTCACAAGGAGAACCTCAACATCTTCAGCTCTGCCACTTCCTGTTCTGTCTCCTGTCTTTTTGTCAGTCCCACTGTCTCCAAACCATACAACATAGCTGGTCTCACCACTGTCTTGTAAACCTTTCCTTTGACCTTTGCTGCCACCCTTTTGTCACAAATCACTCCTGACACTTTTCTCCAGCCACTCTATCCTGCCTGGACTCTCTTCTTCACCTCTTTACCACACTCCCTGTTTTCCTGGACAGTCGACTCTAAGTACTTGAAGTCCTGCAGCTTTGTGTCCTCTGCTCCTTGTAGCCTCACTGTTCCACCTGCCTCCCTCTCATTCACACACATGTACTCTGTCTTTCTATGGCTGATGTTCATTCCTCGACTTTCAAGTTCTCTTCCACCTGTTCCCTGTTCTCACCACAGATCATAATGTCTTCTGCAAACATCGTAGTCCACAGGGATTCCTGCCTGACCTCATTTTTTTAGTCTGTCCATCACCAGAGCAAACAAGAAGGAGCTCAGAGTCGATCCTTGATGCTGTCCCACCTCCACATTGAAGCTATAAATGTATTTTAAATATATACTTGATGTATATTGTATTTTTTTTTGGCAAAGACTGGTCAAAAGGTTGTGTTTAGGCCATCCACATGAAAACATGGGTGGTGTTCCAACTTTTTTTTACTCTGTTCGGTGACGGCTGAAACAAGAAAAAACTTTTACGTATCCATTTTAACCTATAAGTACAAATATTTCCTGTAAATTTACATAAAATTTGAATGATTGTCAGATTTTGTTTTTTGCTGGCTTTGAATTCCATAAAAATCCAGGTCTGTGCACAAAGGTGAACAGCAAAGAATGAAGCTTGAAGAAAAAAAAACAACAACACTAATGATAAAGTAAATAATTATTTTAACCATAGGTTTCAAATCTTCAATCAAACATCTGAGCTAATGTCATTGCCATAATATTAACTCTAACTCTTCCATCAGTTCTATGTATGTACAGTTTGGAAACACTAAAATTTGTCCATTCTTTAATTTATTTTTCTCCATATTTATCCAGACCTGGACTACTCTAAATACAAATTCCATACATTTCCAAACATTTCAAGATTGTGTAGAAACCCTGTATTGATCAATATTGAAATCACTGTGACAACAAACAAATGTCATGAAAATATCTATTGCTTTAACATATTTATTGTGCTGCATGATGGCACACAACTCTGCATCAAAAATGTTCCTATAAACTCAGTGTATTTGTCACTAATTAAATACAGAGCTCGTCCAGAGAACCACATGATCTGTCTTTACCGGCATCAAAACCTGTTGTTGTTGTTTGTTTATTGCTTTGTGTAATTCCTGTTAAAAATACACTACAGTCTTTCTGCTTAAAATCAGTAAAACGTTTATCTCCTGCTCTGAAATAAACTGGACAAATCACCATGGACACAAACCAAACCTGCCTTTACATTGTTTCCTGAGGAATGATCTAAAAGGATGGTTAAAGGGAGCTACCACCTACTTCAGTAGAACTTTCTAAGAACACACAACATTCAGAAAAAAAATGAGGAGTACACTGGAAAATGTTGGTGGTAAGTGGGAAAGACCTCTACAATTTGGTATTTAAGTTTCTCAGAGGGATTCAACTGAATACCCTGAAGTCCCTATACATTCTCATCTGGACCTCATCATGGACAAGGTGTACCAGCAAGCAGGTCTAGTGCTAAATCAGTATTGTAATGAGTAGCTAAAAAGTGCTAAATATCATTGCCTCAACCCTCAAATCTGCAGTGAATATCTGAAAGTATGTAGACGAGACTTCCTTCACCTTAAAAGTAAATTTGACCATCAAACATTAAGTGAAGATTTTCTGTCCACATGTGGTCATCCCTGTTTATACTAATCTTATCAGTAATCATCTCCCTCCACATGAAACTTCAGTTAAAAAGGCCAGCCTTTTAATAACCCTGTTTGTTATACATGTCATACATGATGAAATGAGCTGCAGTTCTGGTAAAAAGATAACTGGCACGGCACATACCCATTAATGCCTGCTCTGTGGTGTGTGTTGTACTTACAGCAATAGTTTTCTCTTTTATTCCTCCCACGGGCAGGATTTTGCCCGTTAGAGACACCTCCCCAGTCATGGCCACGTTCTGACGCACTGAGCAGTTGGTTGCCAGGGACAACAAAGCAGTGACGATGGTACAGCCAGCGCTCGGCCCATCCTTGGGAGTTGCTCCCTGAGAAAGAATAAATGAATAAAAAGAAGCAAACAGAGGGACAGAAGTGAACTCTGTTACTCTAACTACAGATTGTCTTCATATCAAAGAGACCTCTAGAGGAGGATACTATCGAATTCTTGCAAAACAGCTTTAATCGTTACACTTTTAACCTCAAGCGCAAATAACATTTACATGAAAACTGTATGGTGGTTATTTAAAAACAGTCGGACAAATAGACACATTTACTGTGATTATAAGAGTGATTAATGTCTTGTTTCTGCAGGATGTTTTCACCACATTTACCTCAGGAACATGAAGATGGAGGTGAGAGTTGACCAGAAAGTTATTTCCTGGATCCTTAGTAAGAAGGAAGGCTCTGGCAAAAGTTGAAGCAATTTTTGCACTTTCCTTCATAATGTCACCAAGTTGTCCTAAAGAAAACAGCAACATGTTCAATATGTATCATTCTACATACGGGTTAGTGTAACTAAATAAATAAATAAGAGACAAAACACACCAGTGGCAAAAAATATACCTGAATAAAGGGTGGTAATGAGTAAACATTAAAGCATCATTGTTCTATTTGTCTGTTATTCTTTCGTTCCTATCATAATTATTGATTCACTACTCCTCCCTCAACTTTGGGAAAACCCCATACAAAGAATACATCAAAATGTGCAGCTCAACTGTAAATAGTGTGCTCTGATTTTGGTAGCAGTACATTGTAGCTTAGAAGCCTCCCTGGTCTGAACCCAAATGGAGTTCTGTTATTGGACTTCAGTGCTAGGCATGGGCTGTCCATAATGAACACCATGTTTGAACATAGGATGGTACATAAGTGTACCTAGTACCAGGCCACCTTAAGCCAAAGGTTGATGATTGATTTTGCAATTCTATCATCAGACCTACGCTCCTTTGTTTTGGACACTCGGGTAAAGAGACGGGCAGAGCTGTCAACTGATCATCACCTGGTGGGGAGTTGGATCTGGAGGTGGGGAAAGCTGCTGGATAGTCCTGGTAAACCCAAACAAATAGGGAGGGTAAGCTAGGAACGTCTGGCAAAGGTTGCTCAGCTAGTTACAGTGCCTATAAAAAGTGGTCACCCCCTTGGATGTTTTGTTTCAATTGCTGTCATAAATCAGTTATGGCCAATATAAATTGGCTTTCTTTAAGGATTGCTTTAAAGAAGCCTTTGTCAACATCAAAGTAAAATTAAATTTCTAAAGAGTAATACCAATTAAATAAAACGGTGTAATGTAAAATAAGTGACTGCATAAATATCCACCCCCTTTAAACTGATTGTCCTAATTCAACTCAGAGAAAATATTAATGAAAAGTAGAAGTCCAGTGATGGATACAAAAGGATTTCTAAGGCCCTAAACCCCAGAGTGAAAATGTGCCTTATGGTGCTGCGACCAGTGGTACTTCCCGGCTGTTCTATTGAGCATTGCTGCTACTGAAAAATAAAACTTTTTGTACCTACCTACTCCCTGTGTAATTTCATGAATTACATGTGATTGATTTTTAGAGCATCTCTACTGTGTTACATAAACCCAAACCCTGAACAGAGAGCTGCGTTTGGAAAGCGTCTGCACAGACTGACCTGTAACCTCCAGCGAACCCTCTCCTTTAGCATCCACTCCTCCAGGAGGGCGGCGAATCGACGTTTCAATGAACAACGTGGAGCCTCCTGCAAAAACACAGGGTTTCAGATGTGACATTTCCTATCAACCCTCAGATCTGTAAGATTTTGTGAATATCTCTCTCACCCAGAGCTGTCCAGGCCAGACCCATAACCACTCCTGGAGGGGTGATGTCATACATGCGGTCTACTGTGAAGATGGGTTTACCCACATACTCCTGAAGGTTGTCAGGTGCAACAGCCACTGCACTCTGTTCTCCACTCACAATGCAGAATGCCACTTTACGGAACACCTAATGAAAAGTTAAAACAAACAATAACCACAAAGATCTTATATTAAAGATTTTAGTGTTCCATATTTTCCTAACAGAGCACTTCACTCTCAAACTGCAGGTTTACTTATGGTTTCTAGAGTTTCTAACAGTAGAACAGGAGGCAGAGCTTTCAGTTGTCAGGCTCCTCTCTTGTCAGGGTATTTTTCATTTGAAAATTCCATACTTTTCCAGACTCAGATCTTCAGACATCTCAGTCCATTTTTATCACCTGCTGCTGAAGGTGAATGGATAATAATGCTTTTGCCTGTGTCTGTGTGTTCATTTGTCTGCACCATTAGCAAAATATCTTGAACCAATAAACACATTTTTATTGAAACTTTCAGAAAGTAATCAGTGGATGCACATCTATTAATTAATTCCAGTTGACTACGACAGCTAATCAACCTTACCTAACACAAAAATGACTACTACTCAGTGAATTTTGCAGATACTGAGCTAAAATTTGCCATGGTAGTAGCTGACAATCATTCACAACACATATTCCAAGTGCTACAGATCATATGAGATCATGTGAGATTTCACAGTATTGCACGAGATTATTTCAAGTATTCCATTTTAGACCAAAACGACTATAACTTTGTTTTTTAACATATGATGGTCTCAGTTTAAAACTCTGGCTTGAAGGCAGTGGGCGATATGCATTCATTCAAGGAATGTTAGGCCTTAAGCTGATTTAGACTCTCAGTCATTTGGGACATGGCAAATCAAAAAAAACGAACAAAAACAAAAAACCAGAACAACTAAACTTCTGTTCTGTAGTAAAAGACATTTTGCTTCCCATCAGGGAAGCTATCTCAATTGAAAACTGGTGAGTGTGAAGTTCCAAGCTTATAAAAAAGCATCTTCTGCAGTTTAAAGCTTGGAATGTGACACACTCCGGTTTTGAATTGAGAAAGCTGGGAAGCAAAGTGTCTTCAACTACAGAACAGAAGTCCACTTGCTTTGTTTTTAACTAACAGTAAAGTATCTGTCTGCTCTCTCATGTGTTGAATATTACAGATTTTTAAAAAATCCTGCAGAAAAGAGTGATGCAGCTGAAACGTAAATTGGGCTCTCTGAACTGTTAGTTTATGGCTAAAATACATCAGCTGTTACACTTTTAGTATTTTGACCAAAGTGTGTTAGGTCCCCTTCCAACACAATGTCGATCCCTCTACAACATCAAAAATCATCTAAAATGAGGCTGGTCTTTGCAGGGTTCTTGGTGAGGTCTTCAGGTGCATGTTAAGAAAACACTGGGCTCCACATTAGGCATGTAGGATGGTGATAGGACATGAAGGGTTTTAGGAATGCACAAAACCTCTGTAGTGAGGTTTTAGTGGTTTATCAACATGGTGGCAGTGTATTGGATCCAGTAGGGTGTAGTGGTGGAAGTGTATCTATAACAAGGGACCCACCTGCACCAGCATGGCTTTTTGTTGTGAATTTGAAGTAGGATTTGTCCTGCTGGCTATGATCTCATCGCAACCACACCAAGCTGGCAGCACTCCAACTAAGTAAGTTATTCCAGCGCTCTTTGATTACCATAACTATCTTCAACTGGGCAACAGCCATTCTCTGTGGCCCCGTCTGGTCCAGAACTCTGAAATCAGACTTAACTGATACCAGACTTGTGACTAATTTTCTGTATAATATAGAGCTGCTTTAAAATTGTGTTGTTTTTAAAGCTTTGGATGGCCTGGCACTTGAGTACATATCTGAACTTTTCCACCCTTATACAAATTTTAGATGTTAGATCTTCTTTAAGAAGTTCCATATTCTAGATTAATTCGTAACAGAGATCATTCCATTTGCTGTAGCTGCTCCAAAACAGTAGAGCAGTCTTCTATTGTCATTGAAGTGTAACAACAGAAGTGTCTGTTTTTAAATAGCAGTTTAAGGCCCTATTCACATGCGAACGATCACTGGAAACATTAGTGTTTTTTCTTTTTATTGTGGTGAATTAACAAGAAAGAAACACATTTACATGGATATGGCTGTGCTCACTGAATGTGCTGTAGTTTCATGCCAGGCAAGATTGACAGATTGGAAATGACCATTTATCATACTGTCACTTAAAAATTTTTGTAATTTGACCCGAAATATCATATGTGCTGCGCTTCGTATAGAAAGCAAACCCCCTTTGAGAAATTAGTTGTGTGTTGTGATTGGTGAACATGTGCACAGAAAGGGAGGGGGACTTGACCCTAAAACTATCTTATAAAAACAGTAGTTATCGTATATCTGGCAACACTGATGCCAGGCTTTAAACAGTTAGATCCAAAATGGTGAATACAAGAAACATTGAATTGGACCTCCACTCTGAGGCCTGGATTTAAAAAGCTTTGGTTTCAGAGAAAACAAGGGCTGTTGTTGGGTACACAAATGGCCATATCGTAGCAGAAAAACTATGGTTTCACTTAAAACCGGTGTTGTGCCTAAAAAATACATTTTCTATGGCTTTCAATTGTCATTAATGCTTTGGGCTTCTTAATTAAGCTGTTTTTAAATGTAATTTAGTATTTTATTTAGTATTTTTTACTTGTTTTTTTATTTCACGTTCCTATATAATCGTCTCTGTCCGATTGTCAAACCTCAGAACCAGGAGGAGCAATGTGGTTTTCGTTCCGCTGTGGAACAGTGGACCGGATCTTCACCGTCATGGGGTTGTTAAGGGGGTCATGGGAGTTTGACTCTCCAGTCTACATGTGTTGTGTAGATCTATAGAGCTTACGACCATGTTCCCCAAGGCATTCTGTGGGGACCAAGAATGTGGAGCAAGTATGAGGTGCCTGGGTTGCTTTTGAGGACTATCCAGTCCGTATATAACTAAAGCAGGAGCTGTGCCTGCATTCTTGGCACCAAGTCGAATTTGTTTTCTGGTGCAGGTTGGACTCTGCCAGGACTGTCCCTGGTCTCCGATCCTGTTTGCGGTGTTCATAGACAGTATCTCAAGGCGCAATCGTGGAGAAGAGTGTGTCTGGTTTGGGAACCTCAGGGTCTTGTCTCTGCTTTCTGCAGATGATATGGTTTGGTTGATGTCTTCAGTGTGCACTGGGATGGTTTGTAGCCAAGTGTGAAGGAGTTGGGATAAGAGTCCGGTCCTCTAAGTCTGTGGCCATGTTTCTCATCTGAAAACAGGTGGAATGCTTCCTCTGGTTTGGTAATGAATCTCTGACTCAGGTGGAGGAGTTCAGGTATCTGGGAGTCTTGTTCATGAGTGATGGTAGGATGGAGCGGGAGATGGATCAATGGATTGGTGCCTTGTCTTCAGTAATGAGGGTGTTGCTTCGATCAGTCTTGGTGAAGAAAGACTTGAGTCAAAAGGCAAAACTCTTGATTTACTGGTCCATCTATGTTCCAACCCTCACCTATGCTCATGGGGTTTGGATCATGGCTGAAAGAACGAGATCCCAGAAACAAGCGGCTGAAATGAGCTTACTTTGTAGGGTGGCTGGGCTCAGCCTTAGAGATAAGGTGAGGAGCTCGTCATTCGGGGGGAGCTCTGAGTAGAGCTACTGCTTCTTTACATTGAAAGCAGTCAGCTGAGGTGGTTTGGGCAGCTGATTAGGATGCCTCCTGGATGCTTCCCTTTGGAGTTTTTTTAGGCAAGTCCTACTTGGAAGAGACCTCGGAGCAGACTCAGAACTCACTGGAGGGATCCCCCAGGAGGAGCTGGAGAGTGTCGTTGGGGAAAGGGATGTCTGGGTTTCTCCCCTGGACATGTTGTCGGTAGCATCATGCTAGTGTGGTGCAATCTTCTTGCGTAGTGGCAGAAAGTGGTCCCGATCCAGACCCAAATGAAGTCTTATATGGACCCACAATGATTGTTACATTTCAATAGAATCTTACTTTTAAAATTTAAAATAATATATATAAATTTATATATTTGCTTGTGCACATTTTCCTGTAGTTTATGGTAATTTATTGTAGTCAGAAAAGCTTTTTCCACATTTATAATCATTCATTTTAGGTGGTGCAGCTTTTCTTAGCATTTACAATAATTCCCATGTCTAGCCTGTAGTTTCTGTTGACTTCTCTCTGCAGAGAAGAGGTACAGGCCTAAAAAAAAGGCAATATGGTAAGTAATGAAAATTAGCATGGCTGTCACTAAAGAGAATGTAATTTATTAGGGTTCCAAGCCCGCGGAAGCAAGCAGGCGGCCAATGCAAGGCATGGCCGTTCGCCTGCTCCCAGCGGAGCAGGGAACCCTATTGTTTTTGTAAGGATTTTTCAGAATTCTCTATTATTATTCTTCTCCGGTAAAACGCGTTGCCCAGAAAAACGAGAAAATGCTGGGGAAAATCTAACCAGACAGCCTGATACAAAACCCCTACCGCTACTCAGACAAAAAAAATCATATCGTCCCATGCCTAGGGGGCGCTATAACAAAGGACAATGCATTTTTGCCAATAACTCCTAAACCGTAAGTCCTACAC
>NC_051447.1:2051363-2067524 GCF_001649575.2 Kryptolebias marmoratus
TTCGACTCGGCCCGCTCGCTGACAGAGGCGGCGGAGCCACGCCGGCGGTACGTCGGGTGTGGAGCGCGCGGATAGGGGCGGAGCGTGGAGGCTTGGAACCCGTTGATAACTGCTTGCAGTTCTAGTTATATATTGAATTTAATATATATATTCTGGTCTTTTGCTTAGAGAAAAACCTTTTTAGGGGGACCGGTCTGAATTTTAATTGAAGACCACTATTCTAGCAAGCGGCTGCATCCTGACGCAGTCCAAGAGAGTCATACCAGGGTTACATCAAGTGCGTGGTGAGCGTGTAGGAGAGCATTTATTGGTTTAGGAAAGTAGCACTAAGAGTGTAGCATCCTAATGGTTGCCTACAGACTGAAGGAGGTTTTCTAAGTTTGCTGCGACCCACCAATGTTCTAAAAGCAAGGTTGTTGTCCTGTGTGAAGGTGGTCCAGTAGAGATTTCATTTAGACTTCAGGATGTTGTGTAAACATAGAGGGAGGGGGCAGACTTGTAAGGGATTTTTTTTACCTTTTCTATTTGTTTCTGGAGGTTCCTCACGCCAGACTCTCTGCAGTATTGTCTGATGAGCAGACTGAGGGCCTCTGGTGAGACTGAGGCTTTCTCCTCGGTGAGGCCACACAGCGAGCGAAGCTGAGGCACCAAGTAACGCTGCACGCACACACACACACACACACACACACACACACACACACACACACACAAAAAGTATGATGACCAGATTAGAGAAATGTACCTTCATCTAAGTTTTTTCACAGGTATATAAAACCAAACATCATTCTCAGAAAACGTATTAAATGTAAGATGGAGACACATCAGTGGTTCATTTAGCACAACTGGTTTCTAAATGTCCACTTTGTGGAAAGAAACAAGATTTAGGTTAACATGGACACAGAGTCTCAAGAACAATGTTGTTATTTTGATCCAAATTTGACTCTACTTTTGTGTATCAGTGAGTAATAAATCTTACAGAATTTCAGCACCAAATATGTAAAAAACTGACCCAATAATTTATGCTCTCATTATAAAAACATTATTACAGAAGAACAAGTTGAGAGTACCTCAGCGATGGCCAGTTTTTCCTGGGCCACATAGCCAGACACATTGATCATCTCCATCCGGTCTCTGAGGGGTTCTGGGATGGTGTCGGTAACATTGGCCGTGCATATAAACAGAACCTGGCATGGATCACACAGGTGAGAAACCCCAAGATGATCAGTTTCAGGTCAAACGTACAGATCTGTCTGCCTACCTTTGATAGATCCACAGGAACATCCAGGTAGTGATCGAGGAAGTTGGCATTCTGTTCAGGGTCGAGGAGCTCCAGCAGGGCAGAGGATGGATCACCCTGGTAACCACGGCCGATCTTATCCACCTGGTGACAGCAAGTAAGAGACAGCAGGTAAAGAACCGAAAGCTCCATCTGTCCACTTCTGGTTGTAAATTGGAGCATTAACAACAACAGCTCAAGTTATTTTACTGCTGTATATGGGAGGCAAATTTAGTGGTTAGTTGAGTCCAGACTAGAGTTTGAATCAGGCAGCAGGGCATCCCACTTCAAAAAGCATCCATTGTCAGACGAAGGACAGAGTGACATGTTACTCAGGCAACAGGACCCTGAATGTGAGCCCCAAGAAGATGAGAGAAAGGACGGCTGCCTAGCCGCCCTCTGCCCTAGATGAACATAAATGGTATCCTTGTTACTTTGTTCATCAACGTTCCATGGATCTTGTCTGTACCTGGCTGCTCACAGTCTGCACGCAGACTCACATTCTTCACCTACTTTTGCCTTTGCCTGATCTTTGCATAATAATTTGAATTTAACTGTTGGAGTCATTTCTGTTTGATCTCTTGTGAAGCCCTGAATGGATTTTAATTAACTTATATTGGGTATTGGTTATACTCAAGCTCATAAGTGTTCCGATACCATTTTATGGCAGCTTGATGTTCAGCCTTCAGTGAGCAGTCAGGTGGTAGAGGAGGAGCAACGTCAGCTGTGTGGAGGTATTTGTTTTTATTTTATTTTATTTGAGTTGGCTGTCCTGATCTATACTCATTCCCTGGTGGTGGTAGTAATAATACATAGTCATTTGCTAACCTCCAATAAACACTACCAGAAGAAGGAGGTATTTCAAAGTGAATGGTAGTGACAAAGTCGAACCACTGCAAATTATGCTCAGCAAAGCTGTTAAGAGGAGGGACAAAATCTAACACTTTCAACACCAGCAATTGAATAAAACACATAAGAAAAACAACAAAATGCCAAGTTCAAAGTGTGTGCTAACAGCTGTAGGAAATGGCTGTCATCGGCTGGCTGTCATTGAGCAGAAAAGGATCCTGGGAACACAGATTTAAGCAGACGCTTTAAAGGAATGATAAGAAGCTTAATGGCATTTATTAGTACTTGTATTGTACTCAATATCAGCAATTGTTCAAATCCTAATTTTAATGAAACTCTCAGAAAGTAAACTGATTAACTTTTGGAGTCAACCAGATTCAAGATGGCTGCCACAGCTAATCAACCCTAGCTAATGGTTCAAATTACAAGGAGGAAAAGGAGAGTCAGTCAGAAGCCAAATTTATAGACAAAAAGCTAAAGGTTGATGTGGTCGTAGCTGAGAGTCAATCACTACTTCTTGCACTAACACATCTTGCAAAATTTTACAATATCATGCAAAATGTTTTTTTTTTTTTTTTTTACCAAAACAACTACACCACTGTCTTTTCTCAACATAAGATGATCTAAAACTCTGACATGGAAAGACAGCGGGTGATATGCATTCCTTCATGGAAAGCAAGGACTGTAACTGGTAAGAAGGATTTACATTCTCCCCTTAAAAATGAACTATTGCCTCTGCATGAAATAACTTTCCTACACTCTAACCTTGTGTTTTTAAAGCTGCTCTGTCTGACTGAACCTTCCTTTCGGTTCTGGACTGGTTGAGCTGACAGATGCAGAAACACCAACCTCATCTATTAACACCAGAGGGTTCTCTGTCTTTGTTTTCTTCAGACACTGGATAATCTTCCCAGGCATTGCACCAACATACGTCCTCCTGGAAACAGACAAATTAATCCCAAACGGTCCTACCTATTCACAACAACACACTAATTCCTGATACTAATATTACTAGATTATTTTTTAAAAATCTTAATTATCACCAAAAGATAATATAACCAAAGAAAGTGTGAATGCTGAATGACCTTGCTGAAAAAGCTGAAATTGAGTTGTTAAAGCTAAAAAAGCACAACACTAGTTAAAGATAAAAAAATCAAAACACTAGCTAAAAAATTGAAAAAGGCTAGCTCAAAGCTAAAATGGTAAATGAACTGTACTTATATAGCACCTTTCTAGCCAACCAGGCCACTCACAGCGCTTTACGGCACAGTTTGCTGTCATTGACCCATCCACCCATCCACACACACATTCATACAGCACTGAATCTCTACAAAGCTAATCGGAATAAATCGTTCTATGGAGACTAATCAGTGCTTTAAACTCCATTCATACACTGATGGGGCACACATTGGAGGCAATGACAGGTTTAGTGTTTTGCTCAGGGACACTTTGACATGTGACTCCTGGCAGGAATCGAACCTCCAAATCGGACGACTGCTCTAAACACTGATCCACAGCCACCCTAAAAGTAGCTAAATACTTGTTAAAAGTAGCAAAAAGCTAGCTAAAAGCGTAATTAGCATCAGGGTAGCTAAAATCTAAAAGTAGTAAAAGGCTAGATACAATTTTTTAAAAAGTTAGCTATAAGCTAACAGAAGCAAAAGGTTAGCTAAAAGTTACAAAATACTAGCTAAAGCTAAAGGTAGCAAAGGCTAGCTAAAGTTTCAACTAGCAGAACAGTAGCTAAAACTATAATCCCATTTCTGAATCAACTCTGTTAGCAAAATATCTCATGAAGCACTTGAAGGATTTTAATAAAATTCTTAGAAAGTAATCACTGGATGTACATCTACAACTCAACTTTTGGAGTCACTCCAATTCCAGATTTCTACCACAGCTAATCAACCTTAGTTAACACTGAAATGGCCACACCTCAGTCAATTTTATAGATACTGAATGTAAAAATATGGTGTGATAGAAGCTCAGAGTCATTCACAACGCATACTTTGAGTGCCAACACATCTTGCAAGATCTCACAATAACACATGAAAATTTGCAACGTTATTTTTAGGATTTGACCAAAACAGCTACAACTCCATCATTTCTCAACATAAGATGATCTTAGTCTAAAAGTCTGACATGAAAGGCAGTGGGTGACAAGCATTTCTTTAAGGAATGATCAGCCCAAAATTATATACGAATTTCTGGTGACAATAACTCCTATTTCTAAAGCTGAGTTGAAGGTTTCTCAGGTGTAGAGAAACACTAGACCTGCAGACCTGTGTCCTTTGATCTCAGCCACGTCGGTCATGCCTCCCACACTGAACCTGAAATACTGCCTGTTCAGGGCTCTGGCTATGGAGCGAGCGATAGATGTCTTCCCGACACCAGGAGGGCCGTAGAAACACAGGATCTTCCCTTGTGTGGAGCCTCGGAGCTGGCTCACAGCTATGAATTCCTGCACACAGACAGAACAGAACAGAGAGCAGCTTTATCCCTGAAACACAGAGCTGCTGTAGATATCAGCAGGATACTTTGTAGGTCCCATAAAACATTATTGGTTTGTGTGTGTTGCTGCTCACTAATATGCGTTTCTTCACATCATCCATTCCATAGTGATCCTCTTCCAGAACTTCTTTTGCTCTCTCCAGTGATAAGTTTTCTTCACTGTTTGTGCCCCAGGGCATGCTGGTCAGCCAGTCCAGATAGTTACGCGTCACACTAAAGACCACCAATGGAGTTTGTTTCAGTTCACAGACCATAAGGAGAGAAATTTGTACCTATTCAACTAATAAGTAGATATAGATTTAGGTAACACATTATTCATAAACAAACTAACCACTAAGTAGGTGCCTATTAACATGCAAATTAGTATCATAACACTTAAATTATTAGGACTTTATTAATTGTTATTCTGAATATCCTAATTCTACAATGAAGAGGCCATTATTTTTTTTTAATAATCTAGTAGAGTCTGTCTAATAATAGTAAACAGATGCTTATTGTTGTGTAATAAAACACCTAACTATTAATAAGGACCACACAATAATGAATTAGCTCTTTCCAAGTTCAAACATGTTCCCCACTCTGAAGTCAGGTTTTGTTCTAAGTTACTTAACTAGTTATTTAAATAAATACCTAAGAATCACAAATATAAAAGGTCGTTTTGTCTGGAATGTTTAGTTTTGATCACATAAAATTTCATTTGTTTTATTACACATTTTAGAACAGAAATAATAATTCCTGTTCTAAAATGTGTAAAAAAAACATCATTTCTTTAAGGATCTGTATTAAAGCTACTCATTGTTAAATATGAAATCAAACATAAAAGATAAATTGATATGTGATTCTGAAATGTGGGTAAGCACTCAATGTAAACAAAACACTTAGCAAAATCTGCTGAAAACCTAGCTGGCTGTAGTCTGTGTAGGTAAACATATATGGCAGAATCAGATAAGCTTAGGATCTCATTTAGATGGAAATATAAAAGTGAATCTGCTGGTAAACACCAAGGAAAAGAGAGAGAAGGAGTTTGTATACTCCATAAAAAGTCATGAAATTGGCTCTCATTTATGTGGTTGCGTAACAAAAATTGTGTCATTTTGATTGAGAAGTAGCTTTGTCCGCCGCTTCGACACAAGGCCCTGGTCAAACTGCTTCGCCTAGGGGTTTGCGCCAAGTATTGTGTGATTGGTCAGAAGTTGTTGAGAGCGTGTTTATGTAGAAAAGCCGATGAGCTTAAATGGATTCATTTTTTGTGGATTGTTTTTCTTCATGATTTGTTTTATTATTGGTTCTCATGACATTGCAATGATCACCTTTAATTTTCAATAATTAAAGATTCAGGATAATAAAACTTTTAATCTGATGCTTAACTATGAAAAAATTTGAAAATACTATGAAATTTCTTATAAAGTTAAATCTTCATTATACATTGTATAACAAGAAGGCTATAGTCCACTCATGTTGATGAAATTTGAAAACAAATTTGTTTTTTGATTGATAAATAAACAACAACAACATATTCTTTTCTGACACAGAATGGAAAAAAAAACCCTTTGTATTTTAATCAACCTATTTGTTTTCAAGTTGCAGCCCTTCACTTAGTTGCAGAAGTTGTTGCATTATTTGCCTTTACAAATGTGAATTAACATGGATCAAACAACTAATCAATTAGCTTTGAGCAAAACCTGTCTTCAAAATGGTGAACATGTTCTGAGTTAGGAAGAACCAATTCATTCATTTTTGTGTGGCCCTTAACACTTGTAGTTAGGTGTTTTACTATATTACTATATATATTACTATATAGGGTTTCCCCCAGTGTATTATAAGCCTGGCAGGCCGCCAGGCTAAGCTCCGCTTGTTTGTTGTAAAATACATCATTTTTTTAGACACATTTTTTTCCACCCGCACCCCCAAAAGTATAAATGTACGCATTGATCACAGCATGAGGGTACGCGTGCCAACAGTGACGCGCTGCTCCCGCCCCTGCACGAAGGTCCCGCGCGGTGTCACCTACCAATTTTTGTAACATTGCGCAGACCATGCACGTTGCGCTCCGTTCAAAATGGGCGGTTTCGGTGCTCTAGCGGAGCTGGTTTGCCTGTATCAGCATTTATATAATACCTCTGTGAGAGATCACAAAGATAATCAAATGGCTCAAAACTCACGGAGGGAGATTACTGCTGCAGCTGATAAAAAGGAGTGTTTATAGAAATATTAGTCCTATGATGGGGGAATCACAACTAAAGCAAATAAATCAATGAAAGTCAAACTGAATGCTTTAGGTTTAAACATCCTCTCTGTATCACAGCCAGAAACACAACAGCTCTTCCTCCTGAATACGTGCAGCCATATTTGATGTGACAACCATCTGCTCTCAATGACTAATATACTAGTATTAGTATACTCGAAGTATATTTGGAGAAAACTCCTCCGACGTAAGCGCCAAGTATAAACGCCCCCATCACGCGCTGTTCCCTCAGCTCCCTGGAGTTAACACGTTGTCAGAGCCACAGCAATAAACATCGAGCAAGCGGGTTTAATAAAAAATGGCTAGTTGAGCTGAAATTCAGCGAGTGGCTTTACAAGACCGAATATGGTAGGCATGTTTTGTGCTTAGTGAAAATATTAATATGACGTGTGCTTATTTATCATTGTTTTACAATAAAATAATGCTATTAAATTCAGCATTCGATATGGTTTGTTTTGCCTCTTTTCTGGGGGAAACTCTGAAATAGGCCATATTTTTAGGTGTTAAGAGGCAAAAAAAACTATTCCCGTTGTATTCCTACTTTTTAAGACACACTGAGCAGAACTTAAGGTCATAGTTTCTAACCATCAGCCTCTTGTATTTACTATTAACAGACAGAAATGAGTAGATTTCAAGAAAATTCTTAATTATTTGTCTATTAATTGTTGAATTGGATCATTCAGAACACACAGTTAATAAATTCTTAAAGTTTAAATAAGAATTAATATAACAGTAATTTGCATGTTGATAAGCTCCAAGTGAGTTAGCCTGTGTTCTCTAAACTAAAGTGTTACCATGAGGATTACTACACTGTGAGTGTCGACAAGTTAATGCTCAAGTTTTCTGACATTTAACTGAGCTCCTTCCAGTTTATTTACAGTGTGTTGCAAAAATACGTCTCCTCCCTTCGTATTCTTTCTATTTTGTTGTTTTACAACCTGGAATTTAAACTGATCTTAAGTTTCATTATAAGTAAATATGTAAAACTGAAAAGTGGTACATGTATATGTATTCACCCTCTTTGTTTTGAAGCCACTATCATTACTGTAAAAGGCACATATTTAGTTAAGTAAGATCCACCCGTAAGCGATCTAAGTGTTAGATGACGTCATATACAGTATATGCAGACGTGGATAACTTTGTTAGTCCCCTTACAGCTCAATGAAACGATTTAAATCTCAGGAAAACTGATGAATTTTAAAAACAACTGCCTAATGCATATCTGAATGCAGTTAGTATTTGATAGAGTAAACAAAAAATAAATACATTTAAAAAAAAGTTTTTAGACTTTGTTTGTTGGTAGACTTAAAAAAAACTAATAGGTTTTGCATTCCAGTCATATTTCAAACTAAGTGTTTGACCTTAATTAAGATCACAGGAGCTTTCAAGGCACCAGCTAGTTAGCATATGTAAAGGGAGCAAACATCCACTGGTTAGTTTCAGTATGGTTGTGAGCACCACACTGAACATGGAGCACAGAAAGCAAAGAGCTGTCGGAGGAGCTCAGAGAGAACATTAGAGATATCCACATTAAAGGTAAAAACTACAAGACCAACTCCAAGCAGTTCATGTTTTTCTGACCACAGCTGACAATATTATTAAAAAGTATAAAGGTAATGGTACTACAGCCAACATTCCAGGATGTATACATAAGAAGAAATGCAACCCCAGGTCAATCAAATCGATAATGAAGATGGTGGAAAAAGAGTCAAGAAAACCATCTAAAACCATTCAAGTTGAACTCCAAGGTCAAGGTCTGTTTTTTTTTCTGATCCCACCATTCATCACATTTTGAATCATAATGATGGAAGAAAACCCAGGAGGTTTCACTAGTCACAGAAAAAACCCAAAAAAGACAGACAGGAATTCACCAAAATGTTGACAAAGAAAAGTTTCTGGGAGAAGTTCTGGGAGTGATAAGACAAAACTGGAAAGTTTTGGCTCTAGCCACATCAGTTGTTTTTTGACCATTGTGAAAAGGGACTGGCAAATTTATCTACATCTGTACACCAGTTCTGATAATCAACACTAGTTCAACACCTTTTAGTAAGATGTACCTCCAAGCAAGTGACAGCATGAAGACCAAGGAACTCTCCACAATGGTCAGATACAAAGTTGTAGAGAAGTGCAGATCACGGTTGGGTTATAAAAAATCTCACAGAACCCTAAAAAACCCACAGAGCCTCATTAAATGCACTATTAGGAAATGGAAAAAGGATGTCACCACAGCAAACCTGTCAAGAGAGGGTTGTCCACCAAAACTGACAAAGCAGATAAGGAGGGCATTCATCAGAGAAACATTCAAAAAGTCAAAGATAACCCTGATGAAGCTGGGAGATGGGAGAATCTGTCCATAGGGCCAATAGAAGCTGCACAGAGCCGAACTTCATGGAAGAGTGACACCCATCCAACCAGAAGGAGCTGCAGCAGTTTGATCATGAAGAACAGACAAAAAGTCCAGATCAGATGGACCAAGATCATAGAGACAGACCTGAAGACTATTGATGCTGGAAGTGCTGCAAAAGCTGATTTTATAAAGTACTTCCTTTGGGTTGGAGGTGAGGGCATGTGTGAATACATATGAACACTCAGGTTTTTATGTATTTTTTGGCTTCTTCTTGTTTTACAATACATATATTAGTAATTATGGTGCATTATTAAAAAGATGCAAATCTCACTTTTTTTTTAAACTCCAGGTTGTAAGGAAACAAAAGAAAGAAAATGCCAAAGAGATAAATACTTTTTTAACCCACTATAGCAGTGGTCAAAAAACTCTTTCTGATGTTTCTAATATTCTTAAAAGCAATCAAGTTATGTAAGAATTCAAAGGTCTTGGAAAGAAAAATTGCAAGACACACTTAAACTCTGATGAATGGTTGTCCAGCAATCCCAGTTTGCTGAGTTCTTCACTGATCACATCCATTATGTGCTGAGGAACAGTCCTGTCTTTCAGTCTATCTCGAAATTTTTCTTCAATGGCTTCTTTGTCATCTTTTTCCAGACCCAACTCCTGAAAAGACAGAGTTAGTTCCAGATTTGTTCAATCAGGTATGAATCCCTCACAGGCAGAACAATTTACAAAAATACATTATTGTCACTTTGCATGTTGTTTTTGGTAAAAGGATGTATATATATATATATATATATATACATATATGCTACTTGTATAGCACTTTCTCTAGTCCAAGGACCCCAAAACACTTCACACTAGGTTCAGTCATTCACCCATTCATTCACACATTCACACACTGATGGTGGTAAGCTACATTGTAGCCACAGCTGCCCTGGGGCTGACAGAAGTGAGGCTGCCATCACTGCCACCGAGCCCTCTGACCACCACCAGTAGGCAAGGCGGGTGAAGTGTCTTGCCCAAAGACACCAAGGCTGAAACTGACAGAGTGGGGGTTTGAACTGGCAACCCTCCAGTTACAGGAAGAACCCCTACCTGAGCCGCTACTGCCCCGGGAGGGTGATTTAAAGAAATGAGTCTGTCTAAATGTCTGGGCAAATAGACTTCTAGGGCCATACGATTTACGTGATGCGGAAAACATAGACAGAATCTCTTATCTGGACATTAAAAATTGAATTTAAAATGTTGCAGAGTGTTTTTCACATTTGACATTCACAATGAATGAGTCTATTTTGGCCACTGCAGGCTCCTGTAGCCTCCTGTCTCTAAAAGCCTTTGCATACTCCATGGGAAGTCACATAGTCGTCTCTCACTCACGTGTGTGCTACAGAAACTTGGCGTCATTTGTGGAGACAACGGAAACGCTATGGACAACGTTGGCCCTGTGTTGTTGCTGTTTTTTAAACTTATGGGGATTCTCCTGAGACTTCAGGAAGAGAGGCGCAGTGGAAGAAATGCTCTGGATGCTACGATTGTTGCGCGGAGTAGGACAGCTGTTATCCGCCAGAGATTTCAGGCTTTACAGCGCCTTCAGCTGGGGGACAGACGGCATAAACGTTGCAGGGTAAGCTAACGCTGTTGTCTATCGTTGTTTTCTTCGCTCTTTATGCTTGCATTTGGCCACAACCATGACCAATGAGTGAACAGGAGCTAAGCTTGCGTCATCCACGAAAGCAGGACCGGCCCGGCTGGCCCTACTCCAAAGCAGGGACCAAAAAAGCAGGGACCAGCCTTAAAAAAATGCCGGTGGAAACGCGCACAAAGCAAGCCGACTAGAGTGGAGCCGGGACCTTTAGAGCCGGTGGAAAATAGAGACAAACAACCATTCACACTCTCACTCACACCTAAGGACAATTTAAGAGTCACCAATTAACCTATCATGCATGTTTTTGGTCTGTGGGAGGAAACCGGAGTACCCGGAATGCCCGGAGTAAACCCATGTGTGCACAGGGAGAACATGCAAACTCCACCCAGAAAGGCTCCAGGTCAGGAAGCAATCCTGCAACCTTCTTGCTGGGAGGCAACAGCGCTAACCACTACGCTGCTGTGCCACCTGGAATTAGATATCCTGCTACAAAAATAATAAAACTACACCTGTTTTAGGTGAAGTTTTGACTCAGTCAAGTTAAAACGGTCCAGCAAAACATCTTGTGAAAAAATAAGTAATTGTCTACAAAATGTCTACAGCATCCTCAACTTCATCATTATCACTGAGTTAAGTATTACACAATTATAATGTAATACAAGAGTGTTATACTATGTTTATAATTAGATCTTTTAGCTTACAAAAGGAAGAACTGTTCCTTCACTCTCATTACCGATCGAGTATAATTTAAAGTCTGCTCTCACATGAACTACATGTGAGAGGACGTTTATTTTTAAAATACACTGAATGTATTTTCTATGTAAATGATGCGGGCAAGCCTATTTTTAAGCACCTTAATAAAGCATTGAGAGTTCTGTTGAACTGCCTATTTTTAATGACATTTTTAGTATTAATGAAGTTTTGGACATTTTACTATTTAGTTGTTGAAACACATTTTAGGTAAAACAAATTGTAGTTACATGATAAAACACGGAACTTAGAAAAATTTAAACAGGGAAAAAATAAAATGGATTTGATAGGGCCCTATACTTCCCGTTTGTGCTGGTAAACCTAGGAACACTATGACTACAGCCTGTTATACCTTCTTGATGATTTTGAGCTGCTCCTGGAGCAGGTACTTCCTGTGGGTCTGTTTGATCTTCTCTTCCACCTGAGAGCAAAACAGAAACAGATCAAAGACTGGAGGCGGTGAACTGAGCAAAGACAGGTTGATGCTCGCACATTGAACTATGACCTCTGACCTCACGGCCTAGGCGCTGCTGCAGTTTACTCAGTTCAAACTCCTTTTTCAGCAGGGACAGCGCCTTGTAGAGACGTTTTGGGATCTGCAGAGACAAAGATGGTGGTCACATAAACTGTTAAAATACTTTAATGTCAATGGGACTTTCCTGGTTAAATAAATAAATAAAGGCACTTACGTTGGTCTCTTCCAGGACGTCCTGCAGTTCATGTGACTCTGCCCCTGTCAGCGCTGCTCCCATGTCACTCAGGTAGATGGGGTTGTCAACCACTCTCTGACCAGCCTGCATCATCTGAAGAACTGACTCTCTAACACACACGCACACATGTCAGAACACTATTATTTTCCCATTACAACATTTTCTGCATGGCACAAACTCACTCAGCACTAAGCATTCATACAACATTTCACAGAAAATACTATTTCTCTGGCTCACTTTGAATTGTTAAGACATAAAAGTCACGTTCAGAATTGAGATTTCTGAAAGCATTGTTACTTTGCAGCATTTTTCACACTTGTGTGATCACATGATGTCAGAACTCACCTGTAGAGAGGATTGAGTGCGATGATGTCTCTGATGGTCTTCACAATCTCAGCCGTCAGCGCCTGGAAACCAAACCAGATGCCAGTGAGTATTTTCCACCTGGCTGATGGGGATTACCTGCTGAGCTGCAGACTGCACCTTCATTTCCTCTGTTACGGTGAACTGCTCATGCTGCACATTATCCACTTCAACCATCAACACATCAGAGGAGGCCAAAGGCTGAAGTTCTGGACTCAGGTCTGCCTCTGAAATCTGAACAACCCAGCATCAACAATCAAGAACACTTATTTACAATTATTTATGCTATCAGTATAAATTAAAAGCCTAACATTCCTTAAAGTAATGCAAATCACCTACCACCTTTCTTGTAAGAGCTTTAGAGTAAGATGATGAGAAATGATGGAGTTTCAGACATTTTAATCAAATCTTAAAAAAAAAAAAAAAATCACACTATGCTCAGTCACAATTGATATTGTGAGATGTTGCTCCCAGAGAATGTGTTGTAAATGACTCTCAGTTACTACCACACCAAATTTTAGCTTAATATCTGTAAACTCCGGCTTAGTTACAGTGTGTTAGTTAATGTTACTTAGCGAAAATGGTGTCTGTAAAAAAAATGTTAAAAAAAACAGTGAGGGTGCTGACAGGGTCAAAGGTCAGCTTTGGTTCGTTGTTTCTCCTTGAACAATGGAATGTACAGAAAGAAACCTTGTTCTCAAGCTGCTGCGTCAGAGAGGCCGGCTGCTCCTTACGGCTGCGTTTGGATTTACGTCTCAGCACAGGCTTGAGCTGTGGGTCTAATTCAGATTCAGACCACTCAGGCGATGTTGATACGTCCTCAGCCTCAACGTCCAGCTGCCGTGTGATCCGGATCCTGACAGATCAGAACACATAGAAAGCAGCTTGTTTACCTCAATCAGCTGCAGAGTATCTAAAGCCAAGCTCACAACCACCATATGTGTTTCTGCTATGCGCAGGTCACAGGGATTGACAGCTCGCATTCAATGATCATTGACGGAAGATTTGAAAAATAGTACAGAGAAAATATTTGTCAAGTGCAGGTTGTACACCAGACTGAAACCACATATGACACGTGGAGTATTTGAATGACACTAAAACCCAGAAAACGAGAACCATAGGAAAACTAAGGCTGTCGAATTCCACAAAGGCTCAAATGAACCGACTGGTAAACATTTTTTAATCGTGTAATGCACAACGTTTTACCACCAAATAAAAAGCTGCAAGCTGAAAACAACGACCTCACCACCACAATTCAGCTCATCTGTTTACATTGAAAATCTACGATTTGAACAGGAATTTAGATAAGTTTGGGCTGACAGTTTGGATGAAACCCATGTTCTTTTCCTCCCAAAAGACTGTCAGGAACCTGCGTGGCTGCAGCGCTGTGTGGAGGAGGAGACACTTTATGTCATCATGAACAGGATATCGATCAAGAGTCCAAAAGGATTTTTTTTTCCCATCTCTGTTTTCTCTACTGTGTTTTTGGAGAGAAGGTTGTGTGTTTCAGTGACCAAAATCACAACAACATTGAGGCTTTAAGAGCATTAGACTCAGACAACTGGACTTTTGTGGACTGAATTGAGTGAGTCAGTGTTTCCTGTTCCTTGTCAGTTTTTTTAGAGGTCGGTGTGCTGTCGCAGGCAACTTTTTCCTACATCTATGCAGTGTTTTCGGACTTGATGCCTGTTGTTTATATTGCATGAAAACATGCCTACACATTCTTGACATTCAATTTCAGAAGAACTTAACCAGAAATTGTGGAAGAATTATTTTTAGATTTAACTTGTCAGTCACAAGAAGACTGAAACTCTACTGAATAAAGTGAGGATGAATACAAAAAAACTGATTTAATGTTTATGTTGGTAGACATATTTTATTTAATTTTGGCTAATCTTACTAACTTCAGATGGTCAAGTTAAGAGAAATAACTGGTTTGAAGTTGCTTGTGTGTGAGAGCTAATGTTGCTGATTTTATTTGATGGTTGCTGTGAACACGCATGCACTTTATATCTGAAAACAGTGCCTCTGTAAACTCAGGCTCTGAATTTAAAAAAAGTTAAAAACAAAGACTACTGGGACTTCCGGTGGACGCGGAGCAAGATGGCAGCATAAGTTCGAGCTCCCTTGTTGAAGAAACAAAAAAAACCTCCCTAATGCAAGGAAATTAGCTAAAACACAATTTTAACCAGACACAAAATGAGTGGAGGACGTAAGCAGAGAAGCATAAAGAAGAAAACGACAGAAGAACTCGACCCCGAAGCTGGACAAATGGAAGAAGAAAGCGGCGACTCGAAGCAGCTCCAGGCCGTGTTGGAAGGGCTAAATAATATCACGGCGGAAATTCGGGACTTTAAAAAGGAGGTAAAGGAAAATCTCACAAAATTCAAAGACGAGTTCAAAGAGGAGGTGAAGCGGGAATTTTTGGCTTTTAAAGAAGAAATTAAGAAAAAAGTAGCACAGAATGATGTGGAAATACAGAAACAACAAGAGGACATGGCTGAGGCGCAGGGCCGCATAGCAGAGCTGGAAGAGTGCAACACGGAAGCGAAGGACGCCATTCTGAACCTCTTAAAACAGCAAAGAAAATTACAAGAGAAGCTAACGGAATTGGAAGGACACGGCAGGCGCTGCAATATGAGAATTTACAATGTGGCTGAACAAGACGGCGAATTAGTCCAAGAAATGGTGGAGAAGCTACTAAAACGTGAGCTAGCCCTCCCGGACGGTACCGAGCTACAGATCCAGCGGGCTCATAGAAGCCTCGGAAAGAAACCTCCACCTGAAGCTAATCCCAGGTCCATAGTGGTTAATTTTCTTGAATACAAAACCAAAGAAGAAATCCTGAAAAAAGCATGGGAAAAGAAAATCCAAGTCGAGGGGAAGCGGTTATTTTTCGACCATGATTACCCCACCGAGGTAATAGAAAAACGCAAATCCTACTCCAAGATTAAAAAGGTTCTGAAAGACCGAAAGATCCGCTTCCAAACGCCAATGACTAAAATACGGATTCACTGGTCGGATGGTATCAAGAGTTACAACAACGCGGAGGAAGCTGCAATAGATATGAGGAGACGAGGGCTGGAGATAGAGACCAAGAACGACACCGGACCTTCGCTCGAGGAGAAGATCCAGGCGGCGATGCCCTGGCAGCGCACCGGGAAGAAGCAGAGGATGGACGGCGAGACCTCCGCCATGGGCTCAGGTCAGAATGCGGGCAGCCGAGCGAGGGAACGGCTGCAGGAGTTTCAAAGATGAGGACATTGAAGACGCGGAGGTAACGGGGGCGTAAATGCTCATTACAGAAGGGGGATTGAAGAGACTATAGTCTTCTCTAAAGTTTGACTATACAGCGACAGGGAGATTCACCAAACAAGGGACTGTTGGACTCACCTAGCAGGTCGGGTAAGCCCTATGAAGGTTTAACCAAAACCACTAGGAGGGGGGCCCTCTTTATAAAAGGAC
>NC_051447.1:2071239-2135093 GCF_001649575.2 Kryptolebias marmoratus
ATGTGACAAGAGTGGCCCATCAGTGAGTCAGACAAACAAGGACCCTAATGAGCCTCCATTGTTAGGAGAGTGAGAACAATTTGCAAGCAATCCAGCTTACATCACATCTCAGCTTTAAAAGCTTGAACTCCATACTCTCTGCTTTTTGAATTGAGAAAGCTCCTCAGAGGAGAAGCAAAATGCCTTCAACTACAGAATAGAAGTCCAGTTGTTTTTTTAAACCTTTTTTGGATTTACCGTGTTGTGGATGACTGAGAATCTACATCAGCATCAAGCTCTGAATATTTCTGTGCAGTAATGGTTGGACAGGGAGATTTGAATGTTTTGTATTATTTCAGAAAATAAACTCTTCACAGACAGTCTGCAACCTTCCATGGGGATACACACTCACAAGCGATATGCAAAACTCAAGCATAGTTTGACCCATTTTTAACCCGGAGACTGCCTGTAGGAGCACTTATGGCGGGTTGGGAGTGAGGCTTAATCAACATCCTGCTGCTGTGTGTTCCAGATCGTGAGAGACCAGAACACACACAGAGAGCAGCTTGTTTACCCCATCAGCTGCAGAGTATCTTACCTGCGGTGGCCCATGACGATCATCCTCAGCTTGTCTCCTAGATCCTGCATCTCATGGATCTGAACAAAGGTCCCCGTAGAATAAACAGCATCGAGGGATTCCACCACATCAGACTCATTACTGGAAGAGACAAATAAATGTTTGTTAAAAAAAAGAAGAAGTTTGTTTAATTGTGTGACTCCAGCTCAGGGGTCTGCAACCAGCAGCTCAGGGGCCACATGTTGTTCTTTGGTCCCTCTGCCTTGGCTCTCTGCAGTTTTGACCAAAATTAATTTGGAAAGAAACTCATTACTAGAAGGGATGCATATCACCTGCGGCTTTTTATGCCAAAGTTTTAACTAAGTTCATCTTGTGAAGAGAAATGACAGAGTTGCAGCCAATTTGGTCAAACCTTGTAAATGACATTATGCACAATACTGTGCTCAGAGTTTGTGTTGGGACTGACTCTCTGCTACTACCAAACCAAACTTTAGCACAAAACTGCGCCCATTTTTGTGTTTTTTTAAAAGTCATATTTCTGTGGCTGCCATCTTAAATTAAGTTGCCTCAAAAAAATTAATTAATTGTAGATGTTCGACCATTAATTACTTTAATAAAGTTTCATGAAAATCTGTTCAGTGGTTCATGGGATATTTTGTGAACAGTCACATGAACACACAAATACTTTCAAAGCATTATCGCCTGCCTTCACCTTTCAGGTATTGTGCATCGGCACTCACTGTTTAATTTAGTTAAGTCAAAGTACCAGAGAAGGATGACAAGTGAATCCAGGTGTTTGTGCTCCAGACCGGAGATCTGGTTGGTCAGAGTTTGCAGCGCCTCATTCATACTGGCGTGAGGTGGGCTGTAAACACCCGGCCAGAATAAAAAAGACAAACTCCTATGGTGAATAGAAAGGTTTTACGCTTCAGAAAAAGTGACTCTAGATTTGGATTGCAGAACTTGCTTAATAGCACAACATCTGTACTACAGCTTTCCTCGATAAAGAAGTAAATTTAACTGCCCTTTGTTTTTCCTAAAAGCTCCATTACTCAATTCCCCTGGTGGAGCTGAAACCCCATCCGATGCAGAGAAGATTCACTGAGCCTCGTTTCAGTGAAACACAAGGCAGCAGAACATTCAAAGTCCTTGTTTATTTTGTTGAGGAGAAGCAGCTCATTCATTTTGTTTGGTAGGGAACAGATGTTCACCAGGTGAACAGAAAGGAACAAAGTCCAAAATCCCTGCGGCTGCAGGGACACCTGCACTGGGACACCTGCACGCTTCCCCGTCTGCATCTCCACGTCCTGCTGAGGGCAGCTATTGATGTTTAGCAGTTGGTCTTTGTTGTAAATTATTCAATTTGAATGAATGATCAACCACACCTGAATTAAACAAAAACAAACAGAGTGAGAGAGCACAGAGGCGAGGAGGCCATCTGTGGAGCCATCTTGGATAGATGCCACGTCACAAAGCAGGAGCTAAAAGCTAAAATTAGCTAAACAAACGCTTAAGTAAAGTAAAGTATCCTTAAGTAAACAGGAAAACAACAGTGCTGACTCCGCATTTTCACAGACAACTATAGACAGGACTCACACAGGCTATATACAGTTCAAACTATAAATGTTATCTGTGGGGTACAGACAAAAAAAAAACTCTTCAAAAGTGTTTGTTTTTTACCTTTGTCCTAAAATGTAAAAATGCTATTATTGTCAACAACATATTATTGACCTTAAATTTCATAACAAACAATATATTTTAATTATTGATTTTCTAATTTCAATTAAATATAATTAAATTAAAGAGTTGCATTACCTTTATTTTGTGCTTCAAGTTTGTTTTGCAGCTCTGGACGAATATTATTGAGTGGGAGAAGGAGTAGAAATGGCTCCGTCTAGCCTAAAGGTTGCAGACCCCTGGACTAATGCCCCTTTTCCACAGGTTCAAAAGGTCCCAGCTCCACTCTAATCGGCTTGCTTTTCGGTCCCTGCTTTTTTGGTCCCTGCTTCGGAGTAGGCCAAGCGGGCCGGCCCTGCTTTCGTGGGTGATGCAAGCTTAGCTCCTGTTCACTCATTGGTCGTGGGTGTGGTCAGATGCAAGGCGCTGTAAAGCCTGAAATCTCCGGCGGATAACAGCTGTCTTACTCCACGCAACAATTGCAGCATCCAGAGCATTTCTTCCACTGCGTCTCTCTTCCTGAAGTCTCAGGAGAATCCCCATAAGTTTAAACAACAGCAACAACACAGGGCCAACGTTGTCCATAGCGCTTTTGTTGTTTACACAACTTGCGCCAAGTGTCTGTAGCGCACACTTCCCCCCTCCCCCCTCACAACACAAGGAGGCGTTCCTCTGCTACCGACCAAACTGGCCGTTGGAAACACGATGCATTTTTTTATAGAGCCGAGCCAAACTGGGCCGAGTAGAGCGGGGCTTCTGAAATAGAGCTAGTGGAAAAGGGGCATTGGTGGTACAAACAAGAACAGCTGTTCCAGAAAAGGAGGGACTTACTTATCATCCTTCTTCAGAAAGACTCCCGCATATGGCTGAGCAAGACGCACCTTCCTCCTCAACAGATCCATCAAGGCTTTGTTCTTCACCTGGCAGGAAGACAGAGACTGACATGAAGAGCAGAGCAGAGCACAGAGCCTGTCTGAAGCATCACCTTTAACCCTGTGGCTAAAAGTTCTGAAAGGCCTTCTGGTGTGGCCCACTGAATGTCAGAGAGTAGGATGATTTTGATCTAACTAACCATCAACATCAAACAGAGCTGCACTGTAGCAGTTAGTTATGAGTAGAGGTAGAGGTAGAGTATTGGTAAATCCAAAAAAAGATTTAAAAAAAAAAACAATATTGGCTACTTTACAAAATCTGCAATCGGACATGCCTGTACTTACTTAATTACTAAGGAAAATTAAGCTGCAGCAGCAGCTGCTACAACCAGCTTGAGGTAACCCACAATTCATTCAATTTAAGTGAGAATGTTTTTCTATACATTATTTTTAAGTGTACAAGTTAGTCTGAGGGTTATTAGACATGTTTATTTAAGTTAACAATTATTGGTATATTTGGTTAAATGAAAAACACATATTGACCAAAAGATATAAATAGGTATTGTGTATTGGCCTTAGGTCGGCCTGATTTCTGAAAATCAATATTGGTATCAGCAATAGAATAACAACCTCTAACTATAAGGACAGCTGAGGCTGTGGGGTCTATTAAACATTTACACTGAAGAAAATACTGATATTGTATGTTTGCTCACTTACAAAGAAATGAACAGTCTCTGAGATTTGTAGTAGTTTTGTTTTCATGGAAAAAGAAAATATCAACTGAGAATCCAGGGGTTCGAAATTTCCTTGCATGAGTCAGAGCTCTGGTTGGACTAACATGTAAAGTACTTAATTTTACTGAACAAAAATCTAAACTCAACACTTTAGGTTTTGCTCTCAGTTTTCAGCTCAGGAAAAATCAAAGCAAAAACAAGTGTTGAGTTTATATTTTTATTCAGTATACTTAAAGTGTACTTCTGTTCTGGTCTGGTTAGAATGATTACAGCACTTGATCATTTTATCGCAGTTGTTTTAGCGCATCGAGTTGGCATTTAGCAACCGATGATGCTTGACTGGACTTGTTGGGAAGCTCACTACAGAACACCCTTGTCTTCCGTTTTCACATTGTATATGATACATGTTTATTTGAGTAAAATCAGGGTTTTTCTTAGTGCTTATGGACTGCACACAGAAGGCATATTCTATGTGTGATTTCCACATGTAAACATTACAGAGTGATACGTGTAACACTAAGCAAGATGGCTGCCAAAATTTTCACCTAGTGCCACCAGTGGCCATTCCAGTGTATACAGCCTACTGCAGCCTGATTAACCCTTTTAGCACCTTAATAATAGATATATTTATTTAAACGCCTGGTCTTTCTTGTCTATTTTTGTCAGTAATTGTGTCAAAAAATGCTCTATGTGTAAATAATTTACACCCTTTTTCCAGAAGAAGTAGAACTTTAAAAATCTGTCAAGTATTTACCTTTCTTATGTAATTCAATACCTAAAACTGTGTGTTATAAGAAGAAAAGGACAAAAACACAATTGAATTTTCTTCAACTTTCTTTTTATAAATTCTTTTAAAGTGCAGATTGAACATTTCTGAGATTGCAAAAATCTAATTCAGTCTATTTTACAACAACTCAGACAGTTTTACATTTCTGGAGCGCCGCAGTGTCACCAGACTAAAACAGCAATATAGGCACACTGAGTTTAGAACTAAAAAACTAAGTAAATGTAATTAAAACAGCTTGTTGACTGTGTTTTAACTGACCCAACAGTGTATTAAATTAAACTGCAAATTTATTCTCTATATTTGTAATTACAATAATAGTTCAGTGCTGATATTAAATATTATCATAAATAAAAAGCTATAATGCAATATCTGATCACATGCTGGTTTAAAATCTGTTCTGAGTTCAGGAAAAAACCTACACTGATTTCAAACAAAGTGACAGTCAACATGTTCACTGATGTCCTCTCAGTCTCCTCATTTACCTCTGTGCATTAAAATTACAATAACTCTAAATATTTTTATTTAGTAATATTATACTAATATATGTAGAAAACAATCGTTATTAGGCAACATGTAATAATATTTAACCAGCATTACTAATTGCATTTTCGTTTTTAAAATAAAAGCAGTTAAATCATGTGACGCATTTTTAAATGCTAGTTTCAACCTGTGAAACTGGTATTTTTGTTCGAGGTCATCATACTGTCTCCTGTCAGCATGTGCTTCAAACGCAATAAGATCCAAGCAGATGTGCGATGACTGAGGGTTAGTAAAGTGGGGGGGCTCATGCCTGCGCTTCACCCCAATATTGGCAGCCAGTGGCAACATGAAAACAAGATGAGCTGCAATAAAACTTCATTTAACGCAGAAATCATGGCAGCCTCTCCCGCAGTAACTGTTTCTGAACAGATTCAGCAAATATTACCAATTATTTATTTAGTTTTAGAGGTAAAAAGTAATAATAAACTAAGGTACCGGGCTGATATGACCCCCCAGCCTGAATCCATGCTCACCTCTATGATCTTTATGAACCGCGGGAAAACCGGGTTTCTGGACACAGCTATCAGCGGGACATTAGGAAACACCTCCGGAACCATCATGGGGGTCAGAGCCGTCATCTGAGCTCCGCCATACGGAGCTTCTTCATCTCCCCCTCCTGACTCCTCTCCACCAGAACCCGCGCTCCCTGCGCCGTCCTCCCCGGACCCGGAGAACCCGGCCCCGCTGGCCCGGTTACTGTAGAACCGAGCCTGGAGGATGCAAGGTCCAGAGAGACAGGTTTTAAGCAGGGGGTCGTCTGCGACCCGCATCCAGCTGTGAAGTCCGGGGAGTCCACCTGCTGTCACTGTCCTGATGATTCCTGTACAGGATGAGTTCTGGGAGGTGGAGGAGTGTCTGAAGAGCCGTGTGGACCGGACCTGGTTCGGTCCTAAAGCCTGGATGAGTGGGGGGACGGGTCTGAGTCTGTATGACCGGTCAAACACAGCTAAATTTCTGTGGAGCTGCCTGGTAGCGTTCATGATCTTCATGTAGGACGCCATGTTGATCGAGAGCTTTCCTTTCCCCAGCGGCACGTGACTGACCACTTCCGGCAACGGATGATGATGTAACAATTGCCTTTTATTATACTCCGTCTTTTTCATTATATGAAAAATAAACATGTCACAAATAATGTAAGACTTGTTTGGGAAATTTTAGACTATTCTGAATTTGTAGATAAGAATGGTTTTATCTTATTCTTAGACTTTTATAGTGTTTAATGCGGTTCAACATAGTTTTATATTCCAAAGTCTTGAGAAGTTTGGATTTGGTAAATACTTCTGTTATTAAAACTATGTACCAAAACAATAACAGCTGTACTGAATTAAGGAGTGGCACTTTTGCAGAGGAATCAGACAGAAGAGTCCAGCTGTCTCCTTGTATCTGTTTCCTTTAGTGGTTCAACTTCTGACTGATCACATTAAAGCCAGTCTACTGAATGGGATATCTGCCACTAGTAAATAACTCATTTTAACACATATGGCTGATGATGCCACGCTCTTCTTATAGAATGAAGATCAAATCCCATTGGCCATCAAAATAATCAATACTTTATCCAAAGCTAGATGGACTCCATCTAAACCAAAATAAACTTACGACCATTAAAGACTGCTCCAGAACTTCAGTTAAAGGCATACCAGTTCAAAATTAAGTAATTTATGTAGGCATAACTATTACAAAGGATCAGAAAAATAGAAGTTCTCTGAATGTCTGCCCTTTAATTCAAAAGACTCAAAAAGGCTAAGCCAATAAGAGATCTTTCATCTAGAGATCGAGGCTAACATAAGCTGCACACCTGGACAATAAGAGTGGGAAAGAAATGGACAAACTACTATTTAATTTATCTGGAAAAATAAGTCTCAGTAATTTGTGAACTCTGTATTATTAATTCATATTCAAACAGGGGGCTAATCTGTTTGTCATTCTCCACTTTGAACAATAACTTTAATATAAACTGGATTTGTCACTTCTTTAAATCCCTGGCCTCTGAAACACAATTCTATTTCATATTTTTTTTCAAACTTGGTGGTTTGAATTTTTTTCTTAGTTTGTAATTTTGATGTACACAAACTCCTCCATCAAACTATCTGCTTTTCACGATCAGGCTTTCTTATCATGGTGGCTCATCTACAAACACAACTTCTCCCCTCATCAATATTTCATAAGGAATAAAAAGGACATTTTGCTTAGGCAGAAAACAATATGTTTTCATACTTGATTTTGATGCATTATTCTGGTAGATCAGCTATTAAACAATGCTGGCATTTTATTTAGATATGAGGACTTTCTGTTAAAACTGAAAACACCTATTTCTCCTAGTTAATATGTTGAAGTTTTGGATGTTATTTCCTTTGAAACCTGTATGTTATTCAGACAGAAATAAAAAGTCAGTGTCATCAGGCTCTTTTTTTCTACTACTTTACTCGCTCATTCTCACAGCGCTAATCAAACAGTACCAGCTTTTTTTCATACTGGAATCATTTTGTGGATGATGTAATTTGGAAAAGTGGCTCCCGTCAAATCACTTCCTCCTCTCTAACAAAGTAAAAGAACTGTCCCCCAAACTTTATAATCTATGGCAAATATTATATACATACCACATCAGAAACCCAATTTCAGTGTTTTATTAGCAGTTTTAGGTTTAACAACTTTAAGTAAAGCTGTTAAACCTAAAACACTGCTAATCCTTCAGATGGGAATTTCTTACAAGAGGTGGAAAGTAGCTAATTACATGTACTTGTGTCACTGTAATTGAGTAAGAACTTGTTCCTTTTTTTTAGTAATTATTAAAAACTATACTTTTACTTTTGAGTATTTTTTATTTCAAATAGTGTACTTAGTTACATTTAAAATCCCATCTGTTACTAAGTAAAAAAGTGTGAATGTAAACATGTGAATTGGGTCAGTCAGCTAAAGTTCATGCTGAAAGTGATGTCATGGAGACGCAGCCTAGAGACGGGACGGCAGCAGATACACTGTAAAGAGTTCATGGAGTACTATGCATTAAATGTGTTGGACAGCTCCCAATCTAAATCCTGTATCAGGCTGGTCATGCAGACCACCGCCCCCTGCCGAAGCTGTGCTGTCTGCTTCCCCAACACGTATTGACCATTAAAGGCATGTTAGATACAAGATGATTGCATCATTTTCTAATCATGATTTGGTCTCATTATCTGTCCTCTACTAGACCTGAAAAAAGGCTTAGCATATCACCCACCACATTTCATGGCAAAGTTTAGGATCATCTTATGATGAGAAATGACAGAACTGTAGCCGTTCTTGTCAAACTTTGAAAATTAACGTTGTGTCTAATCTGATACTGTGAGATGTGGCACTCAGGTGTTGTGAAGACTTTCAGCTACCGACACCAAATTTTAGCTCTAACTGTTAAATTCACTGAGTTATATCCATTTTTGTGTTGGCTAATGTCGATTAGCTGTGGTGGCCATCTTGAAATAGACTGACTTCAAAGTTTAATCAGTTGTAGAAGTACATCCAATGATTACTGCTGAGTTTTCAGGTTTACATATTGAAAGACTTTTGCTCTGTTGCAGTTATTACTTCTTGTCACCAGAGGGTGCTGCTGTGAGAGATATGGAGTAAGATACAAAAATTCTGTGTTCTGTAATGGTGTCTCAGCACTTGCTGCGAAAAAGTTTGTGAGATTAACCCGCGAGTCCCCCATTTCATTAGAACTGCCACAATTACCTGAAAGTCTCATTAAAATCCATCCACTGTTCCATGACGTATTTTGCTAACAGATACACAAACACACAGACATGGGTAAAAAAAACAACAATATAATCTGTCTTCACCTTTCGGCAGCAGGTGATAAAAAATAATATTAATTCTAATTTTTTCTAAAGTTTGAATATTTGTTAAATAGGTCATATCTGGCACATCTCTTACTTCCACAAAAAAGTAAAATCCATAAAAAAGCTGTTACAGATCCACACATGCTCAAACGATTTAAACAGTTCAGTTTTTGATTTAAAGTGTATTATGAGTATTGTACAGAGGCATCATCTAATAGGTTCCTGCAGTTTTTATTAATGTGATGTTTGCTTGTGCAGGTTTCCCCAACGCTACCAGGTCTTGTTAAAGCTGATCCTTCAATCGGTGTAGTCCGTCTGCATACTGGAACTGCTCGCTGTTCTCATACTCCAGCATGTCCAGGGCAACCTCACAGCTTTCCTTTACAACACGCTCTCGGTCTTCACGATAACACTGCAACACAGCCAGACACTCTTCTTTTCCAATAGAGCCAAGAGCCTCTGCCGCCTCATGGCGCACCATAGGGTTCTCATCAGAACGCTCTAGAACAGCTCGCAGGGCCGGTACCGCTGCCAGGTGCTGCATCTGACCCAGGACGTAGCCAATCTCATGACGGAACAGAGCGCTGGAGCTCTGCAGGCCTGGAGGCAAAAACAAAGCGTAAACTTTTTACCTGTTCTGCATGAAGAAAGCTCTGTCTCCTAGTTTTGTCCGAGGTGCATTATAAATGAACAAGCCTTGGAGCTCCGCATAAAGCCCATTTTCAGACTAGAAGTTCCAGTTCAGATTAAACAGATGAAACACGTTTTCAGTCCAGAATCCTACCATCTCCCAGAGCCAGCACAGCCTCCTCCGTGCCCAGGTTTCTCAGAGCAAACATGGCCCGGTAGCGTTCAAACAGCGGCAGACTTTCATCCAACAGAGCAGAGCGCAGTTCTGGGACAGCCCTCCTCGTTGCTGGAGGAGCTGGGTCTACAGAACTGTAGGGGTTTTTATCTGTACTGCCATCCTCCAGCTCCGACGCTCCACCGCTCTGTAGCCATTCAAGCCGACGAACAGCCAACTGACACGTCTCTGCAACCTGCAGGTAAAACACACGTTACCTACTCAGACACGGATCAGTGAGAAAGGTGATTTATGGTCTTCTCCACCTTCCACCTTCTCATTATTATTATTATTATATTAACTTGGTCCTCTTGATCCTGTCTAAAATGGGGGCTTAAGAAATTGTTTCTGGAGCTCCTACCTCTATGAAAGGATCCTGGCAGTACTCTTTCAGTAGATCCAGAACCACTGAGTCACCAATCGCTCCCAGAGCCTCTCCTACAAACACACAAACAGAATGAAGGAGACAACTTGAAGCACTCGGAGAGCACAAATCTCTGCCGAGGCCATAGGGCCATTAATAGGATCCTATGGCCTCAGGTCACAGACCACATTTCCTCACTCTGCTGCAGTCTTTACTTGCTCTACTGTTATTATTTCGATCATTAACATGTGTGTTTCTTTGTCTTTCTTCCAGTAGAAACTACACCTGGACCCGCCAGGTGTCTGTGTCTTTTTCCTGTCCTCTAACCCCAGCCATCCGAAGCAGATGGCCACTCATCCTGAGCCTGGTTCTGGGGTTCAGCAGGAGGTTTCTTTCTGTTAAAAGTGGGGTTTTCCTTTCCACTGCTGCCAATGTGCTGCCCAGGATGCGAGATTGCGACAAAGGGAAGATTCAACGCAATCAGCTGACTTCCTTAGATAAATAACTTTTCTCAAGTCTCTCCTGCTTGGTGCTTGATGGTCTCTCTGCTGGGGGCTGGTGCTGGCACCGGGCTGTTGGGTCCCAGGCTTGGCCTGCGTGGCGGGAGGTGGTGGCGTCGCTGGTTTGGGGGGGCTGGTGCCCTGCGTCTCTCCCTGTACCTCTTTGTCCTGGGGGCTGCTGGCGACCTACCTGTGTGCGGACGCGCAGCTGCCTTGGGGTGGTGCCCGATGTCTGTTTGCCTGGGACTGCTGCTGCCTTCTGGAGCTGGTTCCACATGTCCTTTCTGCTCTTGGGTGCTGTAGATGGCGGGCCTTCTACTGTTCATGGCACCTTTTTAACTGTGCATCTCCAGGTAGCATACTCACTTTTTTTCCTCTTTCTTCTTTTTCCTAAACAGTCAGTCTTTCTGCTATACATGTGCTCACCCACCAGCACACACGCAACCAGACCCTCACGCACAAATTCACAAACAGTCCTGATGGTCGAAGGTCATACAAACAGGTTACTATAACAATAATGTGGCCTGCCTACTGTGATGCTAGAATTAGATTTAGTCTTGATTCATTAAAGTAAATCATGCAATTAGGATTCTCATTTTGAGATATCCTTATGCTAGAGCAAATCTGTTCTGGCACACGTAGACAACCATCTTCTCTATATTGTCTGCCTGAAATGCCATGACATGTAAAAAAAAACAAAAATCTTTTTTTTAAGAACCAGTTAGGAAGCAGCTCTAGCACCAACCTTGGTGTAGCACTAGAACCTCTTTAGTGGAAAAGCAGCCAGTGTGAGGGCATGTTTACCTGCTTCATGCCTGACCATCGGCTCCTGATTTCTGTCTTTGAGAACATCAGTTAAAACAGGAATGGCTCTTCTGTCCTGCATCTGTCCCAGGCAGTAAGCCAACTCATGCTTCAGTAAAGCCGAATCATCAGTGAACGCCTTGCTGATCCATTCTATGGCTTCAGCACCTGAAGAAAAAACAAAACAAAACCAGTCATGTCAGCCTAAATCAGATCAAGTACTGCAGGACCTCACCCAGCCTTCCTGAAGCACTCACAACTGATTGATTGGACAGCAAGTCATGACAAGAAACCTGAAAATGCGTTTGAACTCAAAACATTACCATAATATGAAACAGTTTTTCTTTAGCATTATCCAGGGGGTATGTGAAGGTCCATGAAGGTCATAGCATGTAATAAATTAATAAACATCTGTATGTGTTCACATGTTACCAATTCACTGCAGTGAGACGCCAAAGCCTAAGCATCATCTTCCACGCACCCTCATGTCGCAGCCCTAACCTACCAGGGACATTTGCATCTAAATTTTAATTTTGTATTAAATGTGTACCGAACAAAGTGATGTGCGAATGCGTCTGGAGAGTCATCATTAGCCTACAGATACGTCTAACCAAACTCCTGCTAGCAGAGAAAGCAAGCATCGATGTTCTGCCACAAACAGCCTGTTTGAGTGGATCTCTTGGTGTGACCCGCTGTTTCAGCTGATGTAGTTCTTGGAATTAAACAATATTAACACAAGAAGATGTATATTTGTAAGTCTAAGATCACAGCAATGGTGTGTCTCCGTTTAACTTTTAATTTTTTTCCTAAACCCCCATGATGTTTTCTGTGTAACGGTGTCAGGTTCAAGTGTTTGTAGTTTATCAAAAATATTTACAACTTTAAATCATCACCTGCTCTGAAGAAGCAGGTGATGATTTCTGCTTTTGTTACCATGGTGATCTAACCAGGCTCAAAGAAATCCTCCTCTGAGATTCTGAAAACTCAGACTTTCACCTCATCATAGCAGCTAAACTGTTAACATCACTTCATAGTCCAGCCCTCTGCTAATTCACTGATCAGAACTTCTTTTTATTAGCAGGCTGACATCTATTCATACCTTTCACTGGTTTAAACGACGTGTTCATGTTGTTTTATGTCTCTGTGAACAAGAACTGTCTCCCTGTAGCTGAAAGAATGAACTCATGAAAGAGTTTTTCTACCTGCTGCTTTGTGGTTTGTTGCTGAACAAGTTCAGCTCTGTGGGATGGTCTGCACTAAAATGACTATTTATTCTCTCTAAATGTTTTAAAAATAAGGTGTGGGCACGTTTGATTTTGTAATAGCACATTAAATTATGAGGCTTTTTATTTAACTGAAGATCTCATTTGTGAAAAAAAAACAAAACCTTTCCTCCCGTCCTTTGTTCACCGCAGGAGACACCCTCCTGCTGGCAAACAGTAACTAGGTAACTTTTACTCAAAGTACAGTTTTAATAACTTACTTTTTAAACTTTTACTCAGGTAGGTATTTACACAAATAACTTTACTTGTACTTGAGTAAAAATTCAACAGACTAACTGTACTTTTACTTGAGAATGTCATTTTAATACGCTTTTCACCTCTGATGACAACCTGTGCATGATTCCTCACAGGGAAAGCGTTGATGTTTTGGTAAAAATACAATTATATTGTCTCTGTCACCAAAGTTTTTCTACTCTGGCTTTCATTTTTTTCTAGAAAATAACTTCCTTTTCAGCTGCCTTTTCAGTGTTAGCGCATCTGTGGCCTTCATGTAGATTGTCTGGCACCAGCTGGGTAGTCTGTTAGCAACACCCAATATAAGAGAAAAAAACAACTGATGCTGTGGCACCTTTATTTCCAGGTCTGTCATTGGTACTCTGATCCAACACTTGTGATCAGCACAGGACATCCTTAATTACAACATCTGTGCTCACAAACATTTTCTCATTTTTCCAATGGTCTTTTGCACATGGACTTTAACAAAATCTTTGACCTGATGTCTTGCAAAGCCAAGAATGGATTAAAATCATTCTGAATGATCCAAAAAGATTTTTTTGAATCCTCAGTTTTGGAAAGTTGTTTTTGTTGTTTAAACAATTTATATTTACAGAAGATTTACCTCCAAGGTTCCTTAGGGTGAATAAAGCTCTAAAGCGCTGGGTCAAGTCCAAACCTGGATCCACAAGGACTCGTCCTACTGCTGTCACCTGCTCCACAGTAGCCATACTGCAACACAAAGACACCATATAATAAAGATGAGCTCTGTGTGTTTACACCTATTAGCATCAACCTGTTTCTACCTTTACAGGTACTTTACTAAAGATTGGATTATGTTTGGTCCTCTCAGAGCGGACTCAGCTGTAATCCTGGTTCTAACCACTAAATCTGTGATTTTTTTTTTTCTTAGTTAGCTGGTTGGAATAATGTGAATTTGCGCTGGCGAAGAGTACCAAGAATTCTATTGATCTTCTAGCTGTTTTCTTCCTAATTAAGAGATAGTCCAGACATAGTCTTCAACTTTTGCTGCAAAGTAAAGCAGCTGGATTTTCCTGAAGGAGCCAAATGACTTTTTTCACCAACATAACAGATTGTTAGTCCAAACATCAACCAGTTTGATTCATCAAAACAAACTGTGCTTTCAGCAGCAGAATGTGGAAATGGTAATGACAATGTAATGTCAATATTATTTAGTGTAGTGTCAAACTCCATCTTGTGGTGGTGGTGGGGGTGGGGGGGTAAGGTTTATTATTACTAGGTATTTAATAAAGGTTAACTGAATTCTTCTGAACATTTATCAAACAACATCTGCTGGAAGTTTTATGGCAATCTCTAAAGATCTCTAACGATGCTGCAACTTTCCTTTTTTTAACCCAGATACATGATCTTGGTATCATTCAAGGCTCATTATAGGAAATAATTTATTTTAACATTAATCTTCTTTTAAAATGTTAACACACAAACTTTGACAAATTATTTGTATTGTTTCAAAGCTCTTTGAAAATCGTTTGTATTGACTCAACTCTTGAAAAAACGCTGCTCAAAAAGGCCGAAAGACTGTTTACTTTTTAAATTATATGTGAATAAATGAACAGCTTAATTTATTAAACTATAGTTCCAGTCGTATTAAACTTGGCTCAGACCCACTCTGACATGAGGGTAACATGGCTCAACGTGGCTAAAGCTAGCTTCAGACGGTTCAGAGCATTATGGTTCAGAGGCTCTAATGAAACATTTTTCACAGCCTACAGAATCCCATAGCTCCACTAAAGGGCTGAAGACGTGAAGAAAAGATGGCTGTAACATACGGACCTCAGGATTAGCCTCTCGGAAATCCTTCCTCAACTCCTGTAGCAGAACTTCCGTAGCGTCTTCTTCTTCTTTTGTTATTCTTCTTCTTCTTTAGGCGGTTGACATCCAGTAGGTGTATTACCGCCACCTACTGGGCTGGAGCATTGTGACGTCACTGAACTAAGGACGAACTGAGCTGGCCAATGACGGCGCTAGGCTAGATTTTTGTCAGCCATCTTGAGAAGACCTTTGTGTATCACTTAGTACTATTTACATGTGGAAACCACAAATAGTTCAAGTCTTTTGTGTGCTGTAGGTTGTGTCATCAATCCACAAGCGCTCAGAAAAATCCTTATTTACTTAAATAAACCTATATCATGCATAGGGTGAAAACAGAAGATTCTATATTCTGCAATGAGCCTCCCAACAAGTCAGGTCAAAGATTATTGGGGACAAAACTTTGAGCTGACCCTGTAATCATTCTAACCAGAACCAAACTGCATTTTAAATATTTAAATAATTTACATGTTAGTCTAACTAGACTTCATTTCTACGTCTCTCACTTCAAAATTATGTTACATAACGCCAACTCCTAGTATATATCAATCCATTTTCTTTACATGCTTTTGTATTTGGGACAGTTTCATGCAATGTCAATTCCTACATCGAGCTCACTATATATTTGGGGTGTGGCCTACTTTAGTCACTCTCTCCTGCTTAAAACGCTTAAAAGCATTCACAACTGTACTGCCCAGGAGACTAATACTGCTAAACTGCAAATCTGCAGCTCCTCCTATATATGCAAGCTGGACTAGAGAGGTCCTTTATTTTCTTAGAATGGGAAAAATAAGACTGACTTTGTCTAATAAAGTTGGATCATTTGAAATGACCTAGAATCCCTTTCTGTCCTGTTAAAGGTACAGATTGTCAGATCATTCTGAACTGAGCACCACAGTGATGTGGCTTTACATGTATGTATATACATACTTATATGTAATGTAATTATTTTTTATCTTAGACGTCGTCATAAAGCGGGATCTCAGTTCCTCATCTTCATCTAAATTGTAATTTAGAGTGACATTTATCATATCCAATTTCTATCAAATACTGTATTTAAATCTTCGTTCTGTGTAATTGTTTCCCTAACCACAAGGGGCGCTGTAGGAAAACGTGACCGAAATTCTTCCGTTTGGCTCACGCTGGTTTGAGCGTAGAACTTCCGGTGTATTGTGGGGGCAACGCAAATGTAATTGTAAGAGACCATTTGGTAAAATACAGTAGTATTTTATATTTATTATCAGTACTTGTTGATGCTTATGGTTTCAGTTTAACATCGACACAACATGGATGTCCCTAATCCGCCCGAAGGTGAGCAGTTCCCGCTTTTTTTCTCACTGTGATTCAGCATCACGCTATATCAGCCTCACCGCTAACGTTAGCCATGTTTGTAGCATTTGAACTCACGCTAATTATGTCTGCAAATTTATTTGTACCTTAGCTCCATGTGTGCGCCTTCGTTCTGAAGCAGTGGAAGTAATATAAATCACTTCGCTAGCAGCGAGCTAGCAGTAAATTTAGGGTTTAATTTTTCCTGTTTCTTAAACTTCCACTGCTGCTGGCTTAAATGAACGACGCTGATGTCAACTTCTGATTTCGCACTTAAGTAAAGTGCTGTTCCACCGATGTGTGTGTGTGCGCATCATCTTTAATCAGTTTAGACTAAAAGAAGAATCAATAAAACTTGTTGATTTGTGAAACCTGTAGAAGCCAATTTGTACAGTCGTAGTGACATAATGTCATTTGTTGGACTGCAACTATAAATTAATAAACATTTGTCACTAGTTCACTGCGGCCTAGCGAGACACCGAAGGATACATCTTTGTCATCATCACCACCCGACACGGACCTCCCAGGACAGTAGTGTTGGGTGTTCAGCTAAATACTTTGCATTGGCCATCATCAGTCCACCTACCTGCGATTGGCAATATATTTGCACTTGGGACTTTAAGAGTTTTTCTTTTTTTCTTTAAAGGAGGGGCGTACCAGGCAATCTCCATTCTCTGTACAACTGTGGATGCTTGTGGACAAAAAGAAAACAAAGTCATTAATTACTTTGGTTTTAAGCAAGGTCTTACTCAGAACCTTTGCCGATAAATAAAGCAGCTCTGAGCTGAAATGAAAAGCTCCAGACAAGTTTATCACGCTAAGGACATACACATGGTTAACGTCTAACATGTAAATCTAAATCCACTTCTCTTTTTTGGCAGCCTGGAATCTACAATGTGGCAAGAAAATATTTTTAGATGCTGAACATGAACATTTGTACACGAGCACCACTCTTTCTGGAGCAAAGCACACCACAAGAAATGTTTTCTGGTGGACAAAAACTGTGCATTTCTTTTCAAATGAGTCTGTCTGCTGATGTTTCAAATTTCTAGTTCATGCTGGGGGATTTTTGGTGGTTACTTTTTTAGTGAGGGAGTAATGTGCAAAGATTGGCCTTTCAAAACACAGCTGACTATCTAAACCCATGGTTCTGAACAAATACACATACTGTTACACCCCTGCTGGTCATCAGAGTTTTTAGAGAGAACTCAGAACTGCTTAAAATTTAAATTGGTAAGTCATAGCTTAACAAAAATTTGAAATTAGAAGCAGCGTAGATAAGTGTGATCGGTGCATGTCTAGTTAAAATAAGTTATGGCTGATGTAAATGCTTCCTTCTCTTTTTCTTTGGCAGATCAGGAGCTGAGGAATGTGATTGACAAGTTGGCCCAGTTTGTGGCTCGAAATGGACCCGAGTTTGAGAAGATGACGATGGAGAAACAGAAGGACAACCCAAAGTTCTCCTTCCTCTTTGGGGGAGAATACTTCAGCTACTACAAGTGCAGGCTTGCAATGGAGCAACAGCAACGTATGTAGTTAAAGTAGCAGGTTATTAGTTTAGATTTGACTCCTGAGGGTGTAAGTACACTTGTAAACTAATGTAAAGATGCAGTGGGGATGATAGCCCACTTGGGTAGGTCTCTTTTATGTCACCAATTTCTGAGCAATGCATAACAAGGTGTTCCGATCAAAGACTATATAAAAATGGCTAACCCATCTTCACCTACTTTTGTGTTTCAAAGTAAAAGAAAGAGAACCCACTGCTTTCACGGGCACTGCCATGTTCTTTGTTTGGAGCCCGAGTCTGTGCATTCATACTTATTCAGCTGCACACATCTGCAGTATCAAATAACTCCCCACAACTACAGCGCTGCAATAAGAGGATTGGCCCCATTTCAACTTTCTTCTGGCTTTGCTTTTTTGTTGCACCTAAATGTTTCAGATTATTAAACAAATGTAGACTAAGAAAAGGGTGCATTAGGACTCTGTGATTATTCTTTTTGTTTTGTATATTTAAATGTTGAATTAATAATCTATATAAAAGTAGCAGAAAACTGGCTAAAAGTGAGATGTAAAAGAACTAAAGCTAAAATTTGCAAAATGCAAATTAAAAACTAAAAGCTAAAAGTTAAAAAAGCCTAACTAAAGGCTAAAAGAAGTGAAAGGTTGGGTAAAAGTCTTTAAAGGCAACACCTTGATCAAACAAAGATCAGATTGATTTTCTGGTGCTCGTGCTTCTGCTTGAAATGTGGAACTTCACTGAGCTTATAAATCTACCGTATTATTAATATTTCTGAAAAGCTTTTATTTTGAGCTCAGAGCTACTTTGTTCACCAATATCCAAGTTTCTGTTGTCACTCAGTTGACTCTATTAAAGGAGTAGTTTGGCCATTTTAAAGTGGGTTTATGTGTAAAGTTATAAATACTATTTTATCTGTCGTAGAAAGCTCTTGAATGACCTCAGTTTGGAGAAAGTTTATTTCTGACAGGACTGACGTGCTAACGGTTTGTCTGAACGCACCCAAGACCAAAGTGGATTGCTGCTATCGTAAAACAACTCCAACAGGGATGCACTGAGACCACAATTTTTTAAAATGGTATAAACCTTTACACTTAAAATGAGTTTTTGAGTTTTAAGACTGCAGTGATCCACTTTGGGCCAAGCTGTGTTCAGATATCCTTTTAGCTTATTAGACCTTTCAGATGTAAGTTGTATTTTACCAAACTGAGGTAGGTAAAAGAGCTTCAACAGGCCAGTGTGTGCACCGGGTATGTCTGTCTGTTAGCAAAAAATGTCATGAACCAGTGGATGGATTTTACTGAAACTGTCAAAGTAATCATTGGATACATCTACAAGTGATTTATTATTTGGAGCCAGTCCCATTCAAGATGGCCACCATAGCTTATCAATCTTAGCAAACACAAAAATGACTACAGATATTGTGCACACATACAGTACCTGAAAAACTACATAAAATGGACCCTTGTTTGGCTAGCCATTAGCGTAACCTGGAGGAAAGGAGGAAGACTTTTGCCTCTTTCTCCAATCTCCATACTCTGACTGAAGTCACAGCTGATACGGTATTCACAGGAGTATAACAAGATCTCATGATTTTAAAATTGCACAATAAATTTTATTTATTTGAAAACTGTCGTGTGAACCTTGTAGAAAACCCTGACTTTAGTGAAATTGTAGCTGAAGATGTCTCCCTTTAAAATCATTTGTGTGGCAGTAGTTCATAAAAGTTGGAATTTTTTTTTATATACAAAATTAAACAATTGAAAGAACATCCTCCAAAAGTGGTGATTCCATAAGTTTTGCCAGGGGTTGTAGTTGAAGAACTGGTTTAAGTAAACACCATCTTTTAGAACACCATACACAACATGCCTTTGTTCAGTTAGTGGATTTATATATATATATATATATATATATATATATATATATATATATATATAGCAGAAATTGTGGCAGAGTTTTGTTTTAATACTGTATGCACATTTGAGAACTTTTCATCAGCCTGCCGTATGTAACTATTAAAAGTCAGGGTCATTAAGTTTGTTTCTGTCGTGTTCATGACTGACAAACTACTTCATTATCTTTAGTTTTGAGCATCAGGTCTGCAGTCTCTCGGCCTCAAAACCAATTTTTACCAACCCTTCAGACTTCAAAATGCTGTTTTGGTTCTTGTTTTTGTAGATCTGTTCATCCCTGGTGCCAAAGATGTAGTCGACATCCCTCCTCCTCCAGTACAGCTGTTGGCTCCGCCTCCGATCCCTCCACCAGCTGCTCCACCTGTTGATGAGCTCATCCAGCAGAGCCAGTGGAATCTGCAGCAACAGGAGCAGCACCTGCATACACTCAGACAGGTACCAAGCTATAGAGAAGAGGAGGATTTAAAAATGCCAGAAGGTGAATTGTTTTAGTTAGAGATGCACCAAGAAATTAGCTTTTTATTGGCCAGTCAACACTCAAAAATCCAAACACTTTTCAGGGCAGGCCTCATAGCTGGGGACACTGTGCCGCGATACAGCAGCCCATCTCAGTGTGAGATGGCTTGATTGTAACGATAAGAATAAACAAATGTCTTAATACAACTAATCTAACATTAGGTCAGTATTTTGTGGGATTTTTTGGTTTGTTAAGTTTTTGGCAATAAAATGGCTATAAATTTTAAAGCCATAGTAGCTGCCAATACACAACTTTTAATGTGTTTGGTTTGATTTTTTTGTATAAGTGTATCATCTCTGATAAAAATAACCACTAAATAGACATCATTCTCTCCCAAAAGTCTACCAACAGATTTGAGTCGCTTGTTTACATTCGAACATTGACAAATACATTTCGGACAGTCTCTGTATGCTTTTGAGTCAATAAAATAATCCCTGGATGAAAAAAGTAGTCAGGGGAAAAATGAAACGTTGCAAAGTTTGTAGTTTGTACTCCGCAAAGTATAAATCGCAGAGTACAAATCCAGCTTTATCCTTTCTTCTTCTGATAAAAAGTTGCGGCTAAAAGCTGTAAAAACGAGAGTCGACAGAAGTGGAGTAAGTTAGCAATGGAGTAAGTTTGTAGAAGGAAGTTGAGCCATGGAGAACAATAAAGCAAACATTGGAGCTAAAATAATCTGCAGATGAGCTGTGCCAAGATATTCTGAACTAGTCATTGCCAAATTTAATTGCGAACTAAGGCGAAGAATTTCTTGGATAACACATGCTGCACTTAAAGATTAGGGGCTGGCAGATTTAAATTTATTTTGTTTTGGTTCTTTGTTTTTTTTTCTTCCACAACCTTTCTGAATGTAGGAACAAGTAACTGCTGCCATTGCCTTGGCCATGGAGCAGCAGACCCAGAAGCTTCTGCTGGAAACTCAGATGGACATCACAGAGTTGGACAACCTGTTACAGCCAATCATTGACACCTGCACCAAAGACGCCATCTCTGTAAGCATGTCTCAGTGACCATCCTAATGTACAGCATGAACAAAACAAAAACCCTTTACTTCTCATTGATATGCGTCTTCTTCCAGGCTGGTAAGAACTGGATGTTCAACAATGCCAAGTCTCCGCAGCACTGTGAACTGATGGCGTCACATCTTCGCAACCGCATCACTGTTGATGGTGCACATTTCGAACTCCGCCTACACCTCATCTACTTAACGAACGACGTCCTCCATCACTGGTATCCTTCACATGCACATCACTCATGGAAGTAATAGTGTAACTTTCCATCCTGGCAGATAGCCTCCTGGTTGAATGTTCTGAGTTTCATGTTTGGGTTTGGACTGATATTTAAAGACTTTATTTTGGGCACATAATAATTGCTTTTTGAGTTTGCAGTCTATAATGTGAGTTTCACATGTTATAGACTGAATGAATAATTAAAACAAGATTTTAAAACAGTAACTCATGCCTTCATTACAACTCGGCTTGATTACTGTAACGCTCTTTACCTTGGAGTCAGCCAGCCCTCCCTCAGGCGTCTCCAGTTGGTCCAGAACGCTGCTGCTCGAGCACATCACCCCTGTCCTGGCTTCTCTCCGCTGGCTGCCTGTGCATTTTAGAGTTCATTTTAAGATTCTTTTATTTGTTTTTAAATGTTTACATGGTCTTGCCCCATCTTACCTCTCTGAGCTGCTCACCCACACTGTCCCGCTCGTTGCCTCAGGTCAGCTGATCAGCTGCTCCTGGAGGTACCGAGGTCAAAACTGAAGCTCAGAGGAGACAGAGCTTTTAGTGTTGCCGCTCCCAAATTATGGAACGATTTGCCGTTACATGTCAGAAGTGCCCCTTTAATGTCCACTTTTAAAACTCTTCTTAAGACACACTTTTATTCTTTGGCTTTTAACACATGTTGAGACTTTTGCTCTTACTTCTGTTATTGCGTTTTATTGTTTTTGTTATCTTTTCAATACTTTGAATGTTTATTGATTTTTATCTGTACCAGCACTTTGTCACAGCTACTGTTGTTTTAAAGTGCTTTATAAATAAAGTAGTAGTAAAAACTACAGTAATGCTATGACGCAAACATTTGAATCTTGGTTGTGTCATGAAACAACATGTATAGAGAAACTAAAGTAGGCAAAAACAAAGTGGATCATGTTTGTGATGTGTTTTTGTTTACTCACAGCCAGAGGAAGCAGCAAAAGGATTTGTTGACAGCGCTGCAGAAAGTTGTTGTTCCCATCTACTGTACCAGCTTTCTGGCTGTAGAGGAAGAGAAGCAGCAGAAGATCACCCGGGTAAATAGTCATTATCACCTGAACCACAACGCTCTCTCACAGCAGGACTGTGTGAACCTCCTATAAACATCAGCAAACACTGATTAAGTTACAAAGGTCTCTCCATCTAAGTGCTCATCTCTTGTGTCTTCACAGTTGTTGCAGCTCTGGGAGAAGAATGGCTACTTCGATGAGGATACCATTCAGCAGCTCCAGAACCCAGCACTGGGCATTGGCCAGTACCAGGTCAGGAAATCAGACCACAGGTCATTCAAATGGCAAAGATCAGTTTTATTCAGCTCTCATATTGCACTATTTGGGGGAGTTTCTCTGTGTTTGTGAGAGACTAGAAAAAAATCAAGAGAGTCTTGGAATCAGAATCGTATTGATCACATGTTTGGTCACACTCTGGGGGTCACGTTTTAATTCCACACTGTTTTCTCCAAACCAGTTTTGATTGAGTACTAAAGAGCACTAACTTCAGAATTATCTGCAAAGAAGGCAAAAGCCTGAGGTCAATTTAAAATCCGAGATGTTAAATTTATAAATGCTACATTTGCAGAAACAGCATTAAGAGAAAAAATTATTAGGATTGGAACTTTGTTGGGGAATCTTGCCAGTTTGAAAATAAAATTGTACACCAATAAAATAATGTTATTTATTTGTTCTTCATTGAAAAAACAAAATGTAAATTCTTTATGTGAAATTAAATACAGGATTTAGTTTGAAATACAGCACCTTGAACAAGTCTCCATACCCTTTTAACCTTTCTACATTTTATCACATTACAACTACAAACTTCAAAGTATCTTAGTATGGACAGATTTGTTCAGCCCCCTAAAGAGACTATTAATATTCCAAAGAAAGGACGCAAAAAAAGTCACAGAGAAGAATGGAGAGGATGGACAGATGGTTTGAGAGGGGGGATGAAGGAAGCCATTTATGTCAAATGAGAAAACCCAACTTTAAGCAGGGAGGGAAGTCTCAGGTTTCAGCTTTCTAGAACTTACAAAGTCAGTTTCACACCATCATGCTTGTGACTAAAACTCTTCTCATGAGGACCAGGCTGACAAAGACACTAATGACCCTCAGGAGAGAGGGGAATGGGATCAATCTGTAGGTTAATTTAGCTCGCATATACAGAGCATTTCATGCAGGTTAAAGCTTTACAACCTTGAACATTTCAGTCTGAAAGCTTCTCAAATGAGAAGCAAAATATCTTCAACCAACAAGAAAACATGCCCATTTCCCTTTTTAAACCCTTTTAACTTTAAGGATTTGCCATGTCCTAGAAGACTGAGAACCTACACAAACCTATTTAAATGGAGGCATGTCAGGGGAGGTGTCTGGCTGTACAAAGGAACTGTGTTTGGATTCATGCATACACACAGTTCTATACTTCTTGTGTATGCTGGGTTTTTTTTTTTTTTTTTCAATTTGAGCATGTTTCAGTAGGGAATTCACTGATGTCTTTGTACATGAGGCCCCAGATCATCTGTTTACTATTATCTATTTACCTGTTGGAGAAAGAGGAGGAGCAAAAAATAAATTGATTGTTTTGAGATACTGTCTAAATAAACTAGGGTCATTTGTCCCTACTAACAACATATTTAGCTTTTTTTCCACATTGAAAGAGCTGCACCTGTTTTTGCTTCTGTCTAAAAATATTTGTCAATGTGTTTGTCATTCATGTTGACATGCGTGTGAATCCCTGATTTGGCCATCTTTCTGACCTCTCCTTTGTTGTGTGCCTCAGGCTTCCCTGATAACAGAGTATGCTGCAGTGGTGCAGCCGATCCAGCTAGCCTTCCAGCAGCAGATTCAGGCTTTGAAGACTCGGCACGAAGAGTTTGTTACCAGTCTGAAGCAGCAGTCTCAGTCTGCTCCTGTGGGGCAGATAGCTACCCCTGCTGACTCAGAAAAAGCCCCACCCTTGACCACACCAGCTGGTGAGAAGAAAACCATTCCAAAACACCTTGAAATCATCTTATGTTAAAAGCCATAAAAGTCAAATTGGGTATTAGGCAGTTATAACGTCCACACGACTCAGGCATGCTGCTACAACAAGACAACTGATTCCCATTTGAGTCACGTGATCACGTGACGAGTGCTCCCTCTCTGTTTTTAACTCTATAGAGCTTACACACACACAATTTTATTTTACACCTTCCCTGAAAAGGATTGTGGTGAGTCTGTTTAAACGAGCTAAAAAAAAGGAGAAGAAAAGTCTAGCAGATAATTATGGGCCTGTCAGCTCTCAATCTTTAAAAAAAAAAGTTGTTTTGAAGAAAAATGTGCTACATTTAGTGAAAATGTTTGAAAAATTAAAACCGGCTGAAGCTGGTTTTAAAGGTTTATAATTTCTAAATAACTACTACAGTTTAACACTGCGTGTCTTTTGTGTGCAGGAGATGTGAAGCCTCCCATGTCCGGCCCACCTCCTGGGGACTTTGATGGTTCTGCAGCCAGACCACAGGACTCAAAAAACTCCAGTGGACAGTCAGATATCCCCACTAACAAGCCTGCATGGTTTGACCCCCAGCATGTCGGACCCTGGAACCCCAACCAGCCGGTAAAGACCCAGGTCTTTGTGGGTGTGTGAGAGCATAAGTGGAAGCGTAGTTTTTCTATAATCTCTGTATGGTTCTTTTCTTTCTAATCTAAATCAGTAAAATGACAGAAAATGTTTATATTTGCTTAAAGATTTTCAGTTGTTTTTCTGGAGGCAGAAATATCAGACCTTTACTGAAGTTGAGGTAAAATCTTTCTAAATGACAAATGTACCATCGGTAAGCCCTGACGCCTTTATTAACAAAAAGTGGAAAGAGGCACACTGCTACATTGGGTTTATTTTGGGATTACACTGAATGCTCACAGGTGACCTGACTGCAGATTTTTAGCAGAACTTGTAACTGGCTGATCAAGCACTTTAAAATTCAATGTTTTAAGATCATCCTAAGTTGAGAAATTACTTAGTTGTAGCCGCTTTGATCAAACCTTGAAAATAATTTTACGTTAAATCTCATGCGATATTTTGAGATGTCACACTCTCGAGTATGTGTTGTGAGTGTCTCTCAGCTACTACCACATCAAATTTTAACTCGATATCTTTTAAACTGACTCAGTTATAGCCATTTTGTGGTGGAAAATGTCAGTTAGCTGTGGCGGCCATCTTGAATTTAATTGACTCCAAAAGGTAATCAGTTTTAGATGTACATCTAATGTCCAGTGGTTCATAAGATATTTTGCTAACAGGCAGACAGCAGACAGACATGGGCAAAAAGATTAATGTCCATATATGCCTTTTGGCAACAGGTGATAAATAGTCTTTGAAATATACAAATCCCCTTCCCAGACTGTGTGCATGTCTGCCTGTCGTTATTACCTCCCTGGTTTAAGGTACTTAGGACCCGTAAGGTGTCATCAGCCAGTTCCTCTGAGAAGCTCTCCATAGAGTGATCTTAGCAAACGTCTCATTTTGTTTGCATTTATATTTTCACATCTTTGCTCACGCAGTACCCTTACCATTCACAGCAGGGTAACTTGTGTTTATGATTAGACCAGTCACATCTCCTGTCACTCACAGGTTCCTAGAAAGTACAAAAGGAACTGTTTGTATAAACAGCAAATGGTCATGGTTTACTCACAGCTTCCTATTGTGCAAAGAAAGTACACAATGAACTATTTGTATGATCGGCCAATGGTTACGGTTTCTGCAGCTTAAAAAATGATTCAGAACTGCCTCACAGTGGTTAGATCTATGAAAAGGTCCTTGTGGTCTAAAGGTACTTATGGAAGGAAATACAAGGCAGTTGGACTGAAAATATGTTGATGCAAATTCTTAAAAAAAGTCAACTCTGTTCATGTTCACAGACTGTGTAATCTTCTTTACCTTTGTACAGAATCTTTAGGGTGTCTTGTTTGATAATACTCACATTCTTTCTACTCCTTGACCTTTCCCAGCCTCCTTTTGACCCCAACCAGCCCCCTCCCCCTTGCCCTCCGTGGAACAGCCATGAGGGCATGTGGAATGAACAGAGGGAACCAGGAAATTGGAGTGGAGGTCCTCCAAGAGAAGGAGGCTCCTGGAGTGGGCCAGGAGGGACTGACCCTGGTCCTCCATCATGGAATTCCTTTGACCAGCAGCCGCCATGGAGCAACCAGCCAGACCAGGCTCCTTGGAGTCATAGGGAACCCCCGTTTCCTCCTCGCATGCAGGTATGTGAAAAATTACTGTGGAGTTTTTATTTATTTTCATTTCTTTTAAGTAATCATTTGAATTTTCAGTGGTCTAAGCTCCAATACCTCTGATATTCCACAGTAGGGTTCCCTTCTCTGCTCTGCTGGAAACTAGGGCTGGGAATCTTTAGGCTCCTCACAATTTGATTATGATTCAAAGAGCTGCAATGCGATTACAAAACGATTATTAATGCATCTGTATTCACTTGTCACACAGGCCTGTCACGATAACAAATGTTGCTGGGCAATTAATTGTCTCAGAAATTATTGCCATAAACAATAATATTGTTTGGAGGCCATTTTAAACTAATGCAGTGATAATAACATAATAATGCAAGTACACCTCTCAAAGATTAATAAACTCTACTTTCAAAAGAACTCTTAACACTGGAACTGGAACACAAAATAAACAAAACAACGGAAAACAAAAATAAAATGGACTCTCAGCCTCCGTTAACAAGGAACGCACTTGAATAAAAACTAAAAAAAAAAAAAAAAGATAGAAATAAAACCTACATTCAACCAAAACAGTACAGATTATGAAGTCTGTAAACTGAATTGCCCTTCAAAAAATAATCATTAGTTTTATATAGAACAACGACAAAAGCACAAAAGCCAGATGCCGGCTCGCAAAGGTTCAGCGGTTTGCTGAATCTGAAGTGCTCCCACACCGCTGCTGTTACTTCAACCTTGAAACCAGTTCCGTTTCATTTTTACCCCCAATATCAAACAGCGTTTCTTTAGCTTGCTAACTCCTAGCGGGGGCTAATGCTGCAGTGGAACAAGCCGCGGTGCCTCGGCTGGCTACCTGACGCGATGGGCCACGCCCCCCTGACGCTAAGAAAAAAGGGAGGGGTCAGTGAAGAGCACCGGAGCCTTTTGTCCTCCAGTGTCTTCAGTAGAAAGAGAGACACGAAGAAACAATAATGCCGATAAATGAAACATATCGACCTCATTTTAATTTCCCAGTGGCACAATGGATGTCCAATCATAACGTTAGAGCTATCTGATCCGATTTCTTCAGTGTTTTTGGTGGTGATAAAAATATCTTTGACATAATATGATCATGTTCTGTTGTAGCTCCAAAGGCCACAAAATAAGGTAGTATTTCACTGGGCTGCAACTGTTGGAGACTCAAAATTGTGAGAAAACTGGTCAAATCTTTTGTTGTAGTCTGTTTGCAACCCAGCGATCAGCGAGCTGTGTGGCTGCGTTTTAAAAATCAGCCTATTTTCACGTTCACAAATTGGAAAACTGCATTTAAGGTCATACACATTATTTTCTTGTCCACCTTCGCCCACATTGTACTCACCTCGGCAGCTGCCTCCATGTTTATGGTTGAGTCTGCCGGAGTACACTTTATTTATTTTTTTATCTAGTTTTGTCCTGTCATGCAAGAGTAGACTTTAGAAATGAAGATAGGCAGATTTGGAGCAGTTTTTTAAGAGACTCCCTCTTGATTGGTGTTTGCCGACTAGTCTCCAGCAGTCGCAGCGCAGTGGCACCTGGCAGTTTTTCTCCTCCGCCAGGTGCAAACTTGTACACTACTTAATATATTGCGACTCCTCTGTGAGCGTCATTTTTTCCCCTTTAACTTAAGAGAAATCAAATTACCTCTAATATCCCTTGCATGCCATGACTTTTATGTATGCTATAGTTGGCCAATAAGCTAAAAACTTTCCATCAGCCATCGTCCGTTCAACAACCGTCAATTGGTGATATATTTGTGCATGTGGCTTTCATTTATTTTAATTAGTTATATTTTTTAAAGAGGGATGGACCAGACAATCTCCTTTCTCTGTACAACAGTGGAAGCCAGCTGTTTGTGGTAAAAAAAAAAGTCACTGCTTACTTTGGTTTTAAACAAGGCTTTACTCAAAACTTTGACGAGAAATAAGCCAGATCTGAGCAGCCGGCTTTGGGCTGAAATGAAAAACTATAGACAAATTTATCATGCTGAAAACTTCTGACAAGCCCCTATTGTCCCAACAAGAGAGATTCTTGAAATCTGTAAGCTACAGGAAAAAATGTCTTCAAACAACTTATTTTTTTCTGATAAGCTGCAGTACTCCACAGAGTAAGAGAGCACAGTGCTGATGGAGAAAATGGGCATCCATCAGCTTTTACTGAGGTTGGTAATATAATTAAAACAAGTACATTTATTGAATTTGTCAGAGAGTCTGTGTTTTACAGCTGATGGCTGATTGGGAATCAGCTTCCATGACGTGTCACGGTGATAATTACCTGTCTGTGAGGACAAACTCTGCTTCGCAGTTAGGCTTCCATTTATCTAGTTCTTACAAAAATTGTGGGCTGTTTTATTATATTTGGCTGTTGTTTGTCACATGTCGTAGAAATCATGGGTTTGAAAGGACCATCCTAACCTCAAGGCAAAGTTGCATTTTCTTAATATTGTATTAAAATATTTAAATTCCTTTTTTCTTTTTTTCTCGTCCATTTATATCTTGGTTGGTTTTAAAATGAGTCCATTTTTCACATTTAGACCCATTAAAAAGTCATTTTAATCAACCAAGGAGTGACTATTGTTGCTGTCTTTTTTTTTTTTACAGCAGTCACTTTTTTAAGACAAATATTTCTCTTAAAATAATTTTAACTGCATCTTGTTGTACGTCATTTTTTTTTTCCTGATTAATTTTTTTCCTGAAATTGTTACTAAATTGTACAAATGAATCCTGCACATCTTTGCTGAGCGGCTAACTGCAGCGGCTCCGGTGCTGTCAGGTGTCCATCTGTCTAACATCAGCCTGTACCGCCACCTGACACAAAGTCAGAGGTGTTTCTGCTGGTGGATTGAACAAAACCAGGGTGTGTTACAGTGTGTTCAGGGTTTGATTTGAATTGTTCACTCATTTATAGGTCAAAACTCTTGAGAGGAAAACTTAAACTAGGTAAACTAATGTGAAAAATATCCTTCTTAAATAAATCTTATCGTTTGATGGACTCCAATCGCAGATGGTCGATATATTCGTCCAGACTCCCAACCCTAGTGCACGTCATAAACGGTCCAGGCGCTGCACTGTTGTACTTCAGGGTGCTGCGTTTTACGTTTCTCAGCACGACATAATAACATTCAGTAATAGTCAATATTTGACATTTTAAAGTTGCTTGTGTCCACATTGTGATACATTGAAAGGTTATAACCCCTCCGTCTTCTTTTGCTTTGGGTAACAGTGAAGCTGTTCTGTTGATTTTTGTGATTGACTGTACTGTCCGTTTTGTCCATTTCTTTATAGAGACCTCCTCATTTCAGAGGACCTTTTCCTCCCCACCAGCAGCCACCTCCTTTCAACCAGCCTCCCCCACCACCACACAATTTTGCACGCTTCCCCCCGCGCTTTTTGCAGGAAGACTTTCCTCCCAGACACCACTATGACAGACCACCGTACACCCCACATCGCTTCGACTTTCCTCAAGGAGGAGAGTTTCCTGGAGGTCAGTAGAGAAGCAGAAACAAAGTACTAGTAAAACTGTCTGATTGCTCTTGTAATCATGTGGAACGATTTCAAACAACTGTGTTTGCCAGACATGCCAGGTCCCCCTCCTCCCCCTCACCACCACCCCGCTCAGAGGCTCCCTCCACCAGTTATGGGAGCCGATCACGTGCCCTGGTCTGGAGGCCAGCGCCCGGACTTTGGCCCACCTCCACCTGGTTTCAATGGCCATTCGCCTCACGTACGTAATCGGCAGCAGCAGCAGGTTCCGGATGACCCAAGTCTGGTTCCCAACGTGCCCTACTTTGATCTGCCAGCAGGTCTCATGGCTCCTCTAGTCAAAGTAAGTTATTTTGTTGTGATTCTATTCTGTAGTTGTAGGTGCTTTTGCTTCCCATCTCAGGAGCGTTCTCAATTCAAAACTGGAAAGTGTGACGTTCTAAGCTTTAAACTGCATGTGCTTTGTACCTGTTGGCAGCTTCCCCCACATTTAGGATTTAATCTGCTGGAGTACACTTTTGAAATGAAGATAAGCAGATTTGGACCAGTTTTTCAATAATTTGTATTTTTCATTTCATTGGCAGGTTTTTTTTTTTTAAAGATTTGGACATGTTTTCTGTCAGGACAGTTCAATACAGGTGTCAAAATACAGCTCTAGGGCTCTTGAGACGTGTTGGAGATGCCTGTGACAACTCTGTGACTATTTTGAGAGGAAATTTTCTAAGTCACCAGCTAGTCTTCAGCACTTACAGCCCAGTGAGATATTGGCCTAACTGCATAAATGTTTCTTTGCCAAGCAGCTGCAATATGAGCTTTTTTCTACATTTACAGTACTGCTTAGAACGCAGACTCAACATTATGCATATTTCTCTATCCACTCATCTTTGAAAACACTGGTTTCTAAGCCTTTCGTCACACATTTACGCAGAAAACACCAAGGTGACGTGATATAACATTACCTGTCTGATAATGACCCAACAGAGAATGCTAGTCTAAATAGTAACAACAACAACAATAATAATAATATTGAAACAAACCTGGTTCATTGGAAATTACATCAGAAATGCTGGTTTTAGTTCCAGCCGAATCATATAACTTCTAATGTTTGTAAATTTAATATCTAACTTTTATTTTGAAGGGTTAAAATAGTTTTGAATTGTTTTATTTGTTAGTCAGGTGCATAATAAAGTTAATAAAGTTGCTTTCTAATCTTTGTCCTGTTACTACGCAGCTTGAGGACAATGATTATAAACCTTTGGACCCTAAGGACATCAGGCTGCCCCCTCCCATGCCCCCCAGTGATCGGCTGCTGGCTGCTGTGGAGGCTTTCTACAGCCCTCCTTCTCATGATCGACCCAGAAACAGGTACAAACACCTGAGCTCTGTTAAACAACTCAAATCAAAACTAATTACTGAACTAGGAAAATTGCATTTTTTGTTAAAAAGGCAGCGTGAACGGCAAGCACTCAAGAGCAAAATCATTCATTTATTTATTTATTTTGGGGGGCCATTCATTACTGTTGTGGCCATGTAGACCAGTTGCAGAACCGCATCAAATGTATTTCTCCATTCACACGTTTTTTTTTTGTTTGTTTGTTTGTTTTTTCCCATCTTGTTGAGGTGCTTGCATCCTCTTCCGAGTGATTCTGTCAGGTGATTTACAACATGTACTTATTCTGTTTTACAAACATTTAAAACTATATAAACTAAAAGAACAGGTCACTAAACATCTGACATGCATCCAGACACAATAGTAAAGTCCAAAAGGAAATTACGTCACAACCACAGGGAGAACGGAGCACGCACAAGTTTTGTGAGACATTCGGTGATCCGATGTAATTATTAGAACGGCCTCTTTCCACAAGACGCAACTTTGACCTGCAGGAGGGAGAAAAAGGGCAACAAAATAAATATTAAGCAACATATATCCTATCTTTTTTCACAGAAGATGTAAAGCAAATTGTACAAATTGTGTGGTTAGCTACTGTCTGAAAGCCATAAATGTATTGTTTTGACAAAATAAATGGTATAAAGGTAAAAAGTATTGTTTCATCAAATGATTTATTGGTGTGGACAATCTGTCTTTCCAAAATTAGGGAGGTTCAGACCCCCTAACCCCTCAGGGTTTTATGTGAGCGCTGAATGACTGCAAAAAATTGTTAAAAAAGCTGAAACTGGGTTGTAAGTTAAAACGGGCAGAACAAAACTAAAATAAAGCATATAATACATGATAAAAGCAAATCAATATCTAAAATTAGGAAAACCTTATCTTAAAAGCTAAAATTAGCAAAACAGCAGTTAAAAAGCTAAAAGAAGACAAACATAGAGCTAGTATGCTGAAGCAGATTTCAAAGAGAACAATGTTTTTGAAGGAATTGAAGAGATCTCAGTGTAATTTTATGGGGAATTTATTGTAAATAAAGGTGTTCTTTTTTTTAAAGTTACAAAACCCAGAAGTCATAGCTCCCGTCTCCTGAGTGAACTGAACGGTTAAAACAGCACAAAGTAAAGTATGCAGAAGTATTTAGATTGTCCAAACTGTACTGAAGTCGAACTGGATCTCAGTGTGAATGTTGAATCAGTACTCATACAGTGAGGTTGTTCTGATAGAAGGTGTTGTTTGTTCCTCCTTCAGTGAAGGCTGGGAGCAGAACGGTCTGTATGAGTTCTTCAGGGCCAAGATGAGAGCGAGAAGGAAAAAGGAGCAAGAGAAACGGAACAGGTGAGCCTCTTCATTTGGATTGGTTTTTTGTTCTAGCTTTGTCTCAAACACATCAGTACCAAAATCTGAGGTCTACTAACCCAGATCCAGGCTCAGAAACAGAGTTGGCAGAACCTTTTCAGTGGTGACCTTTAATCTATGGAACAAATTAAATCACTACTTAAATAAGGCCGTTTTAAAATGTTCTGCAGAAATAAACTTTACACGTCAAACCTTATAACAGTTATGGTTTATGAAATTGCTGTGTTCATGCAGCTCTCGGTCTGCCTTTTCTGCCTTTGAGTTTTTATTCAGGAAGCCTTTCTAATCTTTATTTAGTCTGAGACATCCATGCTTGTTTTCTTCCTCCTTTAAGTGGCCGTGGAGGCAGTTGCTCCAGGAGCCGCTCTCGCAGCCGAGGCAGGTCTTCGTCACGCTCCAGTTCTCACTCTTCAAAGTCCTCCAGGTCAAGGTCCCGATCGTCTCGCTCCCGTTCCCGTAGTCGCTCCCGCTCCGACTCGAGGTCCAGGTCTGCAAACACTCACATAAATCGTACACTGTCATGTGTTTTCTCTGAAATCACCAATCCATCCATTTTCTTTACCCACTTTTACTTTTGGATCTTGGGGGACCTGGTACCTATCCTGTCACTGCCACTATCCGAGAGGCGGGGTACACCTTGGACAGGTCTGCAGTCCATCACAAGGACATATAAAGACATACGAGACCGACAACCACACCTGGGAACAATTTGGAGTAACCAGTAAACATGCTTAGTATGTGGGAAGAAACCAGAGCACCTGGAAAAAACCCACACTTCCACAAGAAGATGTAAACTCCAGACAGAAAGGCTGGGAGGGGAACATGCGGCCTTCTTGCTGTGAGGCAACAGCTTTAACCACTGTTTACCGTGCTGCCCTCACTCACTACTTCAGATCATGAGACAGGAATCACATTCAAGCATTATGTAGGTAAATGATGAAATTTAGGAGTAAGGAGTGAAAACCTGTCTGTCCGATTAGTAGAGTTAAAGGCCTATCAATCCTTGAAGGAACTCATTTTGCCTGCTGCCTTTTGTACCGGAGTTTTAGACTAAGATCATCAAAAAGGGATGAAGTTGTCCTCATTTTGGTCAAACCTTAAAAATAACATTAGGTGCACTCTTATGCAGCTCAGAGTGTGTTGTGAATGATTCTCAGCTACTACCACATCAAATTCTTGCTCAGTATCTGTACAATTGTTGTTTTTATTGTTGGATAATGTTGATCAGCTGTGGCAACCATCTTGAATTAGTGTGACTCCAGATGTTAATCAGTTGTAGATGTACAACAACTAATTGTCTGAAAGTTCCATTAAAATTAAGTACTTCACAAGATATTTTGCTAACAGGCAACAGTTATTGCTTAAAGGGAAAGGCCAATCAACAAGTGATGTCCTGTCTAGTAGTTATTAATAGTTAGTGCCTTGTCATCTGTGACATGAGTCAAAGAAAAGGGCAGAAGTCTTCCTTCAGGCTAGCCAAACAAGGGCCTGATTGTTGTCATTTTTCAGGCTTATAAAACTACTCCGTGCAACAATCGTAGCATCCAGAGCATTTCTTCCACTGCGTCTCTCTTCCTGAAGTCTCAGGAGAATCCCCATGAGTTTAAAAAACAGCAAGAACACAGGGCCAATGTTGACCATAGTGCTTTCGTTGCTTACACAACTTGCGCCAAGTTTCGGTAGCGCACACACACATATTTTGTAAAACTTGTATCAGACTGCAAAAGCTCAGCTGTTTAAACTTGAGTTTGTCTCTTTTCTAACAATTTAACACTGATTCTGTTTCAGGTCGGCGATGGTGGGGGTCAGAATCAGATTATTTGTATTTTAAATTTAATAGAAATGATTTGCTTATCTCTAATTGTTCCAGTCCTTTGGCCTTTTGTGGAAATTAGATTTGGTCCTGTGATCTGTCCCCCCCGTGTGAACATTTCCTGCCCTGTCAGAGTGCCATTCTTTTAAAGGTCTGCTTACATGTGTTAACTGGTTTCATTCACACTCCCTGTAAGCACATCACATACAGCAGCCCATATTCTGTCAAATTCAGCTTTCCTTCACATTATAAATACATGTTTTTACTCTCTTCAGGTCCCAAAGTCGATCCAGGTCATCTAAAAGTCGTTCGGGCTCCAGATCCCGATCTCGCTCCCGTTCGCCCACAAAGCGACGTCGTGGCCCTAAATCTCGGAGTCCCTCCCCTTTGTAAGCTTGAGTTCACCTTTTGATAACAGATTTATGATATAAGCTGCTGAGAATGACCAGCTGTCCTCTGTCCTTCAGGTCCACTGCAGGGTTGGGGACTCCCCCCTCCAAAATGTCTGCAGATACCAGGTTAGGAGAGGAGAACAAGGGTCATCAGCTCCTAATGAAAATGGGTTGGTTCCTTCGTTCCTGTGTTCTGGTTCTGCACTGTATTTACATTTCCTGTCAGGGTTTTTCCTTATTTTTTTTTATTGGCTGTAGGTTGGAGTGGCACCGGGGGCCTTGGGGCCAAAGAACAAGGCATCCAGGACCCTATCAAAGGAGGAGATATCCGGGATAAATGGGACCAGTACAAAGGTGTTGGAGTCTCATTGGATGATCCATATGAGAATTATCGCAGGAATAAGAGCTACAATTTTGTTGCCCGCATGAAGGCAAGAGAGGAAGGTAAGAATTTTATTTCATGGTTATCACCCTCTATCTCTTTAATTAAATCCCTATTAGATGTAATCATTAACTCTTTCTTTTGATTCAGTGAATCGAGAACCCCAGGAAGCCCCTCCAACTGACTGAAGTCACAACATCATCAGTTCGTATACTGTTTCCCGTTTCATCTGAATTTCCAGGTTTTACATCCAGATTTGTCACCGCTCCCAAATTCTTCCCGTTTCTTTTCACTAACCAGTCTGTCTGTGCCATCCTGAGTGCAGTTTATGGAAGTCAGCATCAGCGTTGAACCAGGGTCTCACTGAGCAGCAGCTAAACTGATGAACAGCATTTGTGAGGGAGTCTCCGGAATGTCTCCAAACGTTTGCAGTGTCCTCAATTTCCTCGATTCGGTCACAGAGGCTCACATTCTTGTCGCTTGAATTTTGAGCATGTTCGAGCAGTTTCTGCAACAAAGTTTCATCGCAGGCATCTTTAACCCATCTCAATTTTGTCATGGGTCTCAAAAACTGTCCCAAGAGCTCTACAGCTGTATTTTACCACCTGGAGAGGTGCTCCCCTCTAACAGAAAACACGTCCAGGTCCAAAACAAAGGCTGACGATTAATAATTATTAAAAACTGGTCCATATCTGCCTGTCTTCATCTCTAAAGTGTACTCCAGTAAATTAAATGAAAAACATGGGGCGGCTGCCGAGGTGGATACAAAGTGGGTCGAGATGGAAAACAAATTAATGTGCATGGCCACGAGTACAGTTATACAAAACATGCACACAAAAACAAAAAAAAATAATCACCTCTTTTCTTATTTTCGAGTTTCCAACAGATGCAGCTCAGTGAGATACTACCTTTAGTTAGCTAAATAACTCACAGAAACTAGTTTAGATAACAGAATGGATGACAGCTCTGTCGTTTTTCTCTCCTGGCTTCATAATTCACCTTTTTTTTTTTTAAATTTTGTAACAAAAGACTCAACTTTAAATATTGTTCCAGAGGAAATGAGACACGAATAAGAAGAAGTGTTAGCTCTGTCAGTGTAAGAACTTAAAGTTAGGTATTATTATTCTTTAACGTTTTCTTTTGTCATTCATTCATCCAAATCAGAAAAATGTCATTTATCACTCGTTATTTTTCCAAAGTGGTTGAATTTCCAGCAGACAGTCTTCAGTGTTTCTCATGTACAAACAGACGTTGACTCAGAGTGACGCTCCAGTCGGGCTTTTCTTTTCAAATATGGCCATTTTTATTTGTTCATTAAGTGTGATTTTTCTGTCGTGTGATTACTGTTTTTGTTATTTGATTGTTTGGTTTGTAGTCAAACAAAAGTAGTAAACAGGATGTGTGTATATTTTTCTCCACCTCCACATTGTAGAGAATGAAATAAACACATTTCTAACTCAGAAACAGGCTTTTCTTTAGTTTGATTTTCTCCGTTACGCTGCCATCAGTCATTGGTGCCAACTCATTGATGAGTGTTGTTAAGGAACACATAAATAGCTTAAACAATAATATTGATATTATCTCAGATGTTAGCTCAGTTTATGCCTATCACTCTTCCTAAACTAGTTCAAGACCTTTAATTTTACATGACAGAGCTTGATGAACAACTTTACTTTAGGTTTAAGCGGGTTTATTTACATACAAACCTGTCTACATTCTGTTATTAATCTATGTATTTCTAAATCATGCACTAAATTTGGCCATTCATCATTTCAGTTTTCTGCTGCCAACGACTGGAATCATCTACACTGACTCAAAAGCTCACTTTTTTATCCAATTTTCATCTTTTAAAAGTACTGTGTGAGCATCCTCTCACGATCCCTGCACTTGTTTTTGATTATCTTATTTTTACTTGTGCATCTGTTTTAGCTCTTTATTCGTGCCTTGGGCCTGTACGATTTCATGTTTGACCCTTTTTGTCTTTTGCTGCCTGTTGGCCAGGTCGTTATTTTAAATGAGAATTTGTGTTTAACTGACGAATCTGGTTAAATAAAGGTCAAATCAAAAGGTTCACTTTAAACCAGACATGTGACACATTTTATATATTTACAGTTCTCAACAGACTGGAAAACATGAACATTTGGAACAAGACTTCATTTTGTTCACCTCATCACCTGGTGGTTGAATGTTGTGTGTAAACGCCTGGCCCGGTTCTTTACAGCATCAAAATTAGTTACTTCCTTTGTTTGTTGTTGTTTTTTTGTTTTTTTTTATACCAATTTTAGCTCAGTTTGGTTTGTTGCCTGAAGTGTAATTACAGTACAGAATCTTTTTATAGATAGCATTATTAATGTTTTCATAATATTTAAAGGGATCTCTGACTGGTAGGAAATATGGACTGATCATTTTAGAAGCTTATAATTTATATTGAGACGTCACAATAAATCAATGTGGCTGAGGAGTATTTTTGTTTGATTTAGAGGAATTATTTATTGGAAACGTGCTGTATTTATTTATAGATTTATGTTCTTGTGAAGTAGCTATAGATCAGTGACAATTATTTAATGACCAGAGAAAAGTCTGAATCCTCCTCAAACTACTATTACTATTTTAACTATTTCTTGTAAAGAGTGAACTTGCACACTGCTGATAGTCAGCGAGGGCTCTGGTGGTTGCAGCAGAAGTGACTTTTTGTACAAGTCTGAGCTGCAGCGAACCAGCAATCAGTCACGTTCACGTTTGTTCAACTCAATTCTGAAACACAAGAGATGCTCTCTTCCATCTGAGAATCTGAACCAGCTGCAAAATATTCTGAACGGACATCTGTGGACAGGTGCCAGCCACAGGCCTGATCTCCTCCGCAGCAGTGACTTGTGTGAGGTTCTGCACACTATGGCAGTTCCACACAGGATGTGGAGCAACTATCCTCCAACTTGGACCCAGGTCACTGACTGCATTAAACAATGGAAACGTTCTCCCACTAGTTAGACCAGTCCTTTTATTTGCTGTGTGGGTATAGTTTGTCCATAATAACATGATTTTATAACTCTTGTGGACTCATTAGTATCACAGTACTTCTTTTATTTAATTTTTCTGGTTTTAGTTAGCTTGCCTTTTTCTCACACCCTTCTTTAAACAGAATGATTTTAATTCATAATTTGGTATCTGAATATTATTCTCATGATTCATCCACCTAGTAAGTTTTTTGCCACACAGCTTAACTGGAATCATTCATCCAGAAATGTTTCTGTGATCTGTTTATGTGTAAATATGTAAGGGAATCTCTTACATTTAAAGTAAGGTTGTCTGTCAGCTCTGACTGTGATTACAGGCTCTTCAACTAGCTTGAGAACTCAAAGAGTGTCGGGCATAAACAGATCTAAGGCTAACTTTCAATATACTGTTTATGCTTCTTTTATTGTTACAACCATGTGATTCTGTTGTGGTGTAAGCAGATGAGTTGACTGTAGTTGGATTTGCTGGTGCTGGTTCCCTTGGACCTCCCTCCGTAGAACATATTCACTAAACTGAGAGGAGTCCACTCCACCTCCACTGGAACTGATGATCCAGAACCCTTTCTGCTGCAGACGCTCCAGAACCTGCAGTCAGACAAAGCAAAGAGCAACATGAAGACGAGCTATGAGGAAAACGTTCACACGTGAGCATTCTGGTTCTGCTACAGAGGCTGTTGAGATGAATTCTTACTAAAATATTTGTGTGGATCTTAAAGATAACGGGTCTCACCAGAACAAACACCAAAAACCATTTTGAATTTAAAATTTCATATTTTTCGAAAAGTCCAGTTGTGTTCGTATGTAACAAAAAAAACAGGAGTTATTTCTTCGGCCCGCCCGAAACCATTTTTGATCAGAGATCCAAATCCAAAAACGAACATCAAAGAAACTGTTTCCGTCTCAGAGCTGAATCGAATTTTAGCCGTATGTCTGCTGAAAACATATCAGAGCAGATCAAAATGGTTTCATTCAGTCAGTGAGAGAAAACAAAAACTTACGGTATCTTGTAGACAATGTCCGTGTTTACATCTAAGGGTTTGTTGTGGTGTAGGATGTGTTTGTTTGGTGATAGGTGCTGCACTCTCATTATATGATCAAAGCTGCCATTTACTCTCATAAAAAACAAAGGGGGCTGATGATTCTCTGTGAGGGGAACAGTGAAGGTGGTCAGAATAGCTGAGCATTTATTTCACCAGTCAGTATCAGATCAGGGCATCAGTGTGCCTGGCTCAGGTTGTTTAACATTCAGTCTGGGATTAACAGCCATCAGTTTTTACTTCTGTCTTTGGTTCTGCGTCTTCCACAAATTAAACACAGATAAAGTGCTCTTCCAGAGGGGTGGGGTGAAGTTGTGTGTCTGTGTGTTGTGTTGTGATACTGAGAGTGAGGCCTTAGCAGCACAACACTCTGCTGTTCCACATTGCATCACATAGGAAATAAATAAGCAGAACATGACATTCGAAAATAAATACTGCAGATTTTTTTCTTAATGTTCATCCATCCATCATCTTTACCCGCTTTTGCATTCAGGATTGGGGGAGCTGGTGTCCATCTCCAGCAGTCATCGTGTGAGAGGTGGGGGACACACTGGACAGGTCTCCAGTCCATCACAGGGCCACATAGCAGACGAATGAGACAAACAACCATTAACGCTCTCACTCACAATTTAGAGTTACCAGTTAAACTAACGTACATGTTTTTCGTCAAAGGGAGGAAACCCATGCATCTACAGCGAGAACTTGTAAACGCCACACAAAAATGCCGGGGGCTGAACCTGTGACCTTCTGTGAGGTGACAGCTCTGCCACTGCTCTGCCACGTCACCCTATCCTTCAGAGTAGCTTGAACAAAATATTAACATTAACATTTAAATCATGTAGTATTTAAAATACTTTGAACTATCCCTTTAATCACAATAAATCAAGAAAAGCTCTTACATTTACAAACAAGTTTTTAAAAGTTTTTTATTGACCCTTTCAGTAATATTTTAAAGTAAAACTAAAAGTTTTGTTGTAACTAAAAATGAATTGAGTGCTTTGGCATATTTTCAAAAGGGTAAATTTATGAAAATTCAAAAGCATTTTAAGTACAGTGTGTTTTGTAGTGGTCTTTTTTTTATTTTATCTCAAGGATTGCCATTATGAATGCTAAAATCACCATATTATTATTGGATATAGTTCATCAGAATTAGTTGAGCGTAGATTTTAGTGTTTTTGATCAGAAAACCCAGTTTCCACACTGACTTGAGTTGGTTTCCAGAGTGAGCTTGCCACTCACAACATGGAGGACGAGTTGACGTGTCTACGGGACAACAACACAACTCTTCTATGTCTATGGATTCATCTAGAAAGTTCTTCCCATAATGCCTTGCAAATGAGGATTAAATGAAATCTTATGGCCAGCTAGGTGAAGAAATGATGCTTAGTTCACACCATACACCACACACACGCAGAGTTACTGTAAGTGTGTTGGATATAATGTTGTTTTTAAATCATTTGTCCGCACTGGAAGTTCTTAAAGATCCGGGGGGGGTCTGCTGATTGAGCATGTGATTCTGTGAGCTGTGTGAGATGTTTTGAAAATAGACATTTCAAAACTGAACACTTGTAAAAAAAAAAAAGTAAAAAGTGATGTAGACTTTAGATTTTTTTCTGTTTGAACTTGTTACTAACCACAGCTGAGACGTTTCAGGCAGCAGTCCATGTTGTTCCTGGTGTTTGTACCTGAACTGAGCTGACGTGGCAGCTTCCACTGAGTGGAAAGAGGGTGACGTATGAGGAGGAATCCTGGTCCCAGCTAGACTGGACCTCAGGAAAAACCTCCTGGATCACCGCCTTCTGGGAGCTCACACTGATCTTCTCACCGAGCTCTGAAGCCACGTGAAGCAGGACACACTCACACCGTCTACATGTTCCCCTCTGCTCCTGCTCAGCCTTCCAGTGCTGCAGCTCGGCCTGCAGAGGAGCAAGCTGGAAGAACAAGGCTTCCTCGTACAGCAGGCTGTACTCCTGCACAACAAGGACAGAAAGACTGAAGACATACAGAGGTCCTCGGGGACATATAAACACCTAGACTGATGGTTTCTTTTCACAGACCTGAAACAGTGAAGACAAATGGAGGTCCACAGGTACAGGTAAATACCTGAGGCCTCATGTATGAATGAAAAAGGTTGCCATGTTCCACACACACGTCGGGATGTATGAAAACGAATGTTCCGTGAAAGTGTGTAGAAATGTACACAAACTTTAAACATGTTTTCCTATTTAAAGCCAAAGATCACACGGACCTGCTATCACACAATGATTCAGAGTGCCCAGAGCCCATTTTTTGGAACTCTGTGCTGGAATGAGCCCTGCATTACAGAGGGAAACTAGGAGGACCTGTGCATTGCTGGTGTCAGTTCAGAACTTCACCAGGCTGGAGTTACTTGGAACTGGAGCCTTTGGGTATTTCACAGTCATTTCTGAGCCATGGCAGCCCTAGGATGACCAGATATATGAAGTTCCCCTACACTGTGTTGAAATGCTCCATCAATGTGCAGCAACTCATTTTTTAACACCAACTATTTAATAAACAAGCCTCTAAGTGCTTCCAAGCTCCTAACTGCCTCTGTGTTTACAGTAATTATGTTATTGAACATAGGCGTAAAGTTGGAAGTGCCTCAGAATTGTGCTGCCAGCACATCTGTGCCCCCAGTTCACTTCAATCATTTACAAGAACTGTGTGTAGCTAATGTGCAGAAAGTGGTGTCTAACATTAGTGGATGGGAGGCGAAGTACAGCTTTACTTTGCTTTACTCCCACCCTATTATATCTGTTTCTGTTACTTCTGTGGGTGTGCACTGCTCTGACAACCGCAGCTTAACACACACCATCACTCCTCTTTGCACTTGGCAGAAATACCAAAGAACCAAAGACATCATTTTTGATCCCAAAGAGAGGAGAACCACACATACGGGACATGTTTACATCTATTTGGGGAGGTGTCTTCCCTGTACTTAGTTCCACGTAAATGGGGATGTATGAAGGAAAGGTACACAGAAACGTGCGTTGATAAATCTAAGAATTTTTGTGTGTATGAACTTTTCAAATTTTGTTCAAATGCCTACTTTCAGCATGGAAGTAAAGACATGCAGAGGTCCAGGTATGCAGGTAAACTCTTTGACCTATGGTTTCCTTCTTCAGAGTGTGGAATCATCTGAGACAAACTCACTGTGAAGTCATCAGGGATGAGGAGTTTGGAGGTCCGGAGGAAGTTCAGTATGTAGCGAAACATGAGACCATCTCGATCAATAAAGTAGTGTTGCTTTAGACTGTCCAACACGATGGGCTCGGTTCCCTCAAAGAGTCGTCCAATTCTGCCCAAAGGAAGATACACAGAGGCCTCTTTATTTGAGTCAAGGTGGGACAAGCTGTCCTGTACAAGAAACATGATCTAAAAATCCCTGAAGCATTTTCATCTTTCAACAATGTTGGCAACATAAAATGAAACTTTCTCTTCTCTCTACCATGGACCTCACTATAGACCTCATTGTGAACCACACTGTGGACCACAAACTTCCCTTGGACTGTGATCCTCATTGTGAACTATAAACCTCAGTGTGGAAATCACTGTACAACATGAACCTTTTTGTATACCTAACTGTGGACCATGGACCTCACTGTGGTCCACACTGTGACCTGCGGACATTACTGTGGACCTAACTGTGAAGGATTGATCTCACTGAAAACCTTATTATGGAAAAGGGAACTTCCTATGAACCATGTACTTCACTGTGGAACCATAGGCTCAATGTGGAACATGGAATTTACTGTGGACCTTAGACCTCTCTTGTAGACCATGGATCTTGCTGTGTACAATGGACCTCACTGTAGACTTCACTGTAGACCATGGACCTTATTGTGGACCTCACTGTGGTTTGTTTGTGAATGACTTTTAATGGTAGGGTTCAGGGGTGTTACTGTTTGGTTTTAAATAATTAAACTGGAATACGAAAGAATGTCTACCTTGACATCTATACTAGACAGTGATACATATCCTCAGCTGTGTGTTGTGTATGAACACCCACCTTGAATCAGGGTACTTGGTGAGTGTGGCCAGGCTGCTGGTGTACATGTGACCGCCGACATCAATGTGAACAGGTGCATTTGTTTTGTTGAGTTGGGCTGGTGTGGGGAGTTTAGAGAAGCCCACAAGAGACACAGAGGCCAGATGCTGACTCCATACATTGTTGCTGCTGTCACGGCCATCCTGATACACCCCCACACACACACACACACACACACACACACACACATATACACAATATTGACACATGTACACTCAGTGTGACAGTTAGTCTACAACAGTTAGAGAACTGTTCCTCCATGTGTTACTGGTCAGATCAAAAGGGAGATGCCTCTAAAAATCATGAAGATTTAGAAAGCATAAGAATAAACATGAGATACTTAAGAAATACCAGGAGGAAGTAGAACGGTTGTTCAGAAACCAATGTCTGCAAACCTTCATGAACTGAAGCAACGCTGGAAAAAAGAATGTGATAAAATGATAGTGATGGCTAACCAACCAGACATTGTGGTGGTCGACAAGCTACAGAAGAAAGCAGTGGTGGTGATCCCAAGCAACTGCAACATCAGGAAGGAGCAGGAGAAGCTGAAGAAATACCAAGGACTGAAAGAGGAGACAGGGAAGTTTTGGAGAGTCAAGGCCTCAGTGGTGCCAGTGGTCATCAGAACAATCGGTGCTGTGACCCCCAGACTGGAAGAGTGGCTCCAACAGATCCCAGGAACAACCTCAGAGTTCTCTGTCTAGGAGGGCACAGTCCAGGAACAGCTAAGATACTGAGCAGAACCCTCAAGCTCCCAGGCCTCTGGACCTGAGCTTGAAGTGGAAGTAGAACTGCTATTGTGGAAAAACACAGGGCGAGGAAAACAACTTAAATTTTATAGGTATGCTCCTTTGGATTCTTCTTTTAAGTAGTACTTAATTGCTGGTCTCCCAGGCTGAATTTAAACCCGTTTGTCCGTGGTCATAATGTTATGGCCGATTGACTCTGGTTAAACAGTGGTTCAGAAGTTATAATATTTATATGGCAATTTTAAACTGATTGTTTACATTTTTCTGCCTGTAAACATAACTCATTTATTTGTAAGCATAAAAAAAGGTTTTGCCCCCCAAAAAATTGAATAGAGAAAAGTTTCAAATGAAGACCAAAACAAACAGAACGAGTACCCGACTCGGTTCTGTTACCTGTGAGGGCACAGGAAGCGGGGACCGGACCTCCGGCTCCGGGGGGCACCGCTTCTTGGCAGGAGGGGCTCCGGACCCCGTGACTCTGGTCACAGTCCACAGGAGACCGGGACCGGCAGTGACCCGGCGCTGCCTGTGACCGACGGCGTCCACGATGCTGTTGAGCGTTGCCACGGAAACGGCTCCGATGCAGTGGTTCGTATAGGTCTTCGAGAGTTTGGCGGCGCGTGACAACATCTGCATCCTCGTGCCCAGCAGGTTTTTCCCGATGGCTTTGTTCTCGAACCACGTGACGTCACTGGAGCAGCAGTGGTCCCGGGGCCGCTGGAAGAAGGCCCTGCATAAAGGGTTTCGTTTGGACCGGTACCGGACGAAGCTGGCGTATGGACACTGCTCTGTGCCGGTCTCGTATATCCGCGGCAGGTCCCGATCTGGTTCGGAACGCCTCCTGGTCCAGCGGGACTGGTGGTCCGGTCCGAGAGCTTTCAGATACACGAACCTCCTTCCTTGTGAATCCACGGCCAGACCGAACGAGTCCTCCTCCAGTTCCCGCTGGTTCTCCCTGCCCCGGGTGCAGAAGTACATGCAGGTCTCGAACCAGACCTTGTTCAGCAGTCCGAACGGGGTTTCGGTTCCGAACACTGAGGACTCATAGAGTCTCCGCAGGTCTGAACGGGTGATGGCTTGTTTCTGGACCACTGGACCGGCACCGTGCTCCTCCAGCTTCCGGATCACCGCTGCCAGGGTCAGGTTGGCGCTGCGCAGCTCCGGGTCCTTGGTCAGGTCCAGAGTCCGGCAGTAAGGCGGCTCGTTCAGGTACCGGTTCAGAGAGCTCCTGATGCTGATCAGGGAGGACTTGCTGTAGACCTGTCCGCTTTTGGAGCGCGCCTCCGCGTAGAAGGAGCGCAGGAGCGCGCACAGAGAGTCCTTATCCAGACTCTCAAAGTCCGGACTCTCGGCTTTCTCACTCAGGTACTCTCTGAAGATCCGAACAGCATAGCGGGTGGCCAGCCGGGTGTTCTCACTGAGCCTGTTCGGTTCTGACCGCTGTGGGTCTTTCCTAAACTCAAACCCAGAGAGCACCGTGCTGCCGAGCGAGCCCCCCAGTCCTCGGTCCATGTTCTGTATAAGGACCGTTGCTGGGCTTCCGGACTCCTCCTCCTTGGGAATCTGGACCTCCAAGATCTCATCTTCATCCTCCTCCTCATCCCCCTCATCTCCGCCCCTCTCCCGGTCCCGGTTAGAGTACGCGCTGCCAAACATTCTCGCCATATTTCTGTCCGTGAAGCGCTCCCCAGTAAGTGCGCATGCGCTATATTGGACCGCAGCGCTAAAAGCATTTTGTGTTTTAAGTGACCTTCAGGTTTGGATGCGCGCTTCCTAATGAAGGGCTGCAGTACTGGACTGAACCTGAACCCACCAAGACCTCAACATAGCAGGATGGTGGCCCAAGAGGACCTGAACCCAGGAGGATCACAGTTCTGCTGGTGTAAAGGTCATGTAACAACAGATCTGATTGATTTAAATCAATTTGAACTGATTCCTAAGGGGCACTCTAAAAGACAACTGTTTTTGAGGTTTAATTACTACAAATGTTTGCTGATAACCTGATGTATTTGTGTGTGTGTATAGAGTTCAGTTTCAGAGCAGCGTGCCTGGGGATCCCTGCCCGGTCTAGAGATGGGGTTTTGCTCTCCTACTGGAAATTTTCTCATGGGGAACCCCCCCCCCATGGTGGAATCTGTTTTTTTTTTCTTTTGCTGAAAGTTAGATTTGAATCATTCTAGAGCCTGATAAAGACCAGATCATATTTATTAGAGACTGTCCTGATTCATAACACGTTGGACTGAAAAGAGGGTGGACTTTATTTTCCCCATGTTTGTAACTTTCCACCTTTGGCTATGGATTAAGATGAACTTTTTGATCCATTTCTCAGCGACAAAGAGCTACAGCACAGATGAGCTGTGTCTGTAGAGAAACTGTGATTTCCAGCAGACAATCCTTTTTTGCAACAATGTGGATGTAAAAAAGAAAGAAAAAAAATCTAGGCACTAAACCTACACCTGTAGGTGTTAGAATTAAAAGCAACTTTATTAGGAGAAATGTATGTTTCTTTTTTTTTCCCTCAGTCAGACATGTTGAAAAATATTAACCAAACAATTTTATCGTCTACAGTCCAGATGTCAACAGTGTTAAATTCTTTTTCAAAGGCAGGAATGTCATTCTTGTAAACCTTTAACTGGAATCACCGATTAAAGACGAGGCGGCAGTAAAACGTCCACAAACAGGTGGAGCTCTCAGGTGAGGTCAGGGGTCACGCAGGTATGCGGCTGCGCAGGTATTCCAACACTGCATCAGTTCCTTTGGCCAATATAGCTGCTCTGGGTGTGCGGAAAGGATTCCCCTCTAGACTTAGGCTCCTGGCGTTCAACACACACACACACAAAATGAATTTTCTCCCAGACTCCCCTGTCAGATATTATTTGTTATTATTGAAATAAATACAGATTTATTTGAGTTAGCAATCAAAGTGTGTAATATTAAACACAAATTTTCCAGGTTGGGTCAATTTACTGTAGGTGGACTTACTGCAGAAAATTGACATCTGCTTTGCTTACCTGAGGCTGGAACACAGGCCCAGTTCTGGAGGGATGCTCAGCAGGTCGTTGTTTGACAGATCTAGAGTTGTTAGATAAACCAGTTTTATCAGCTGTCCAGGATCCACCGTACACACCTGGTTATTTCCCAGCAGCACTGTCTCCAAGGAAAAGACTTCATACAGGACTTCAGGAAAGGACTTAAACCTGTTAGGAGTTCAAAGAGAGGACGGACAAACAGTTGACTAATTCACCATCGATGCTCTGTATTCAGCTGACAACCTAATAATCAACAACAGTCTGAAGTCCACTCACACAGGATAGTGACCCTGCTATGTTCTCCATGGCTAAACAGCAGCAAATTTAGAAAACCTTCTGTTTCTCGAAGATGCTCTCCTGTACTCTCACCACATTTTATCCACTCGTCCTGGCAGGACTTTCAGACCACACCAGGACACATTTATATGCTAGAAGATCACACCACGTTGTGCTGCAGGAATTATATTTGCTCTAGGCATTTTCCATGACCTTGTTACAAACTGTAGAATGTTCCTTTATATCTGGGAGGTTTCTGGGCCTCCACAGCAGTTTCAGCATTCCTGTAGAAGACGAAACACTATCAGCAGCATGACAGGATGCAGGTGAACCTCGACCACATCCAGCCTTCTTCTTTCCTCGTTCAACAGGCCTGACCATGATAAGATGCAATCCTTCTTGTTTTGAGTCCAAGAAGCAAAAGGAGGACAACTCAGTATGATGTGGTATTTATTGGTGCATGGAGAGTGTGGACTGATTGTTGTAGTGATGTGATCTTATTGGTTGTAGCAGGAGCAGCAGTGGGACACATTCCAATATCTTACCTGGAGCTCTGCTAACACAGTGTGCTTGTGACAGGGTCACAGCCTTGGCATGAGGCCAGCATGGCCAGTTCTGCTTTAAAATTTCTTCTACTAAGCAGTACTGCTGAGCGTGGGCCCCATGCCATGAATACTCTTCCACCATGCTCCTATGCCCCTTTTCCATTGGCTCTAAAGGTCCCGGCTCCACTCCACTCGGCTCGCTTTGCGAGCATTTCCACAGGCCTTTTTCGAGGCCAGCCCCGGCAATTTTTGGCCCTGCTTTGAAGCAGGGTCCAACCGGGCGGCCCTGCTTTCGTGGGTGACACAAACTAGCTCCTGTTCTCTCATTGGTCGTGGGTGTGGTCAGATTGAAGCGTAAGAAGAGCGAAGAAAACACCGATAGACAATTTTGGAACGGTAGCGAAGTAAAAGGACTATAAACAACAGCGTTAGCTTACCCTGCAATGTTTGTCCCCCAGCTGAAGGCGCTGTAAAGCCTAAAATGTCCGATGGATAACAGCTGTCCGACTCCGTGCAACAATCGCGGCATCCAGAGCTTTTCTTCCACTGCGCCTCTCTTCCTGAAGTCTCAGGAAAATCCCCAGAAGCTCAAAAAACAGCAAGAACAAAGGGCCAACGTTGTCCATAGCTCTTCCGTTGTTTACACAAATGCGGTAGCGCACGGTGCAGCTTTGGACCCCGCCTCCCCCCTCCCACCAACACAAGGAGGCGTTCCTCTGCTACCGAGCAGACTGGCGGGTGGAAACGCGATGCATTGTTTACAGAGACGAGCAGAATGGAGTGGAGTGGGGCTGCTTAAGTAGAGCCAATGGAAAAGGGGCACTATATGTTTCACCCAAGACCTTGATATGCCGTCACCATGGTGACAAACTACCACAACTTCACTACAGAAGTTTGCTGCATGCTCAGAACCATTGTGGAGCCATCACTCTACATAAGACATTATGAAGAGCCACAGCATTTTAAATATATCCCTAAGGACCTTCCCAAGACCATGTTGTGGATGATTTAAAAAACTTTTTTTTAATGGTATATCAACGTCATCATCTGGTGTGAAGGAGGTCCAAATTTCACAAAGAAGAATCCAATCTTTCAAAATGCAACAATCAAAAATAAAAAAGAAACACAGATGTGATACAGTTTTCAATATAATGATCAACCAAGATGACCAGTTTTAATGTTTTAAAGCCGATCCAACCAGACTGGGAGAATTAAATGTGTGGTATTCCTCTAATATAGTTACTAACCTGTTGTAATTAAGGATAATGGAGCGTAGTTTAGTTAAGTTCCTCATTTCAGATGGTAAATCACTCAGCTGGTTATTCCTGGAAAAAAGGAGCATTAATGGTAATGATCAGCAGTGCTGTTTTTAAAACCTTCTGTTGTTGGTTCTGTCTGTCCTAATCGTTAATTGTGTAAACATTTATTGCGAACAATCATTTGTTCCTGTGTCTTTGTGCATGTTTGAGTGTCTGTTAGTTGACAAAATACCTCATGAATTTTAATGAAAATTGCATGTACATCTACAAATTAATTAACTTTTGGAGTCAAACAATTCAGGATGGCTGCCACAGCTTAATGGCTTTAAAAAATAAATTTTACAGATAACAAGCTAAAATTTGGTGTGATAGTAGCTGAGTCTGACCCCCAACACATTTTCTGAGTGCTAACAGATTTAACAAGGTGTTTTTTTTTTAAACTTCACCATTAACTATTTGGAGATAACTCTGCCTATTAGCAAAATATTTCATATTGAACATGTGGCAAGGTCACCTGTTACTCCTTAAACAAGATATTTTACAGCACCCATCCCTTCAGCTCTAGGACTATGAGGACTACCTGTCATTATTATCCCTGGTAACATCATTAACTCCACTGCTGTGGACAGTGAAGGAATGAAAATCTAAAAAGCTCTGAGGTGTATGAGCAACACTCCTTGCTGACATGGGTTTGAGTGGTAGATGTTTATGTGTTTTATGACCAGGGCGCTCTTATAGCTAGGCAGCTGCAATACTGTGAAAAGTAAAAACCTGTATGATTTTCTTCTATGCTTTTTAACTTACAGAGTGTATTTTTTTAACGAGGGCCCTGTGATGGACTTGCAACCAGTTCAGGGTGTACCCTGCCTCTTACACAATGACCGCAGGAGATAGGCATCATCAACCTAGAATCCCTCTCTGTCCTGTTAAAGGTACAGATTGTCAGCTCATTCTGAACTGAGCACCACAGTGATGTGGCTTGGCATGTGTGTGTATATATATATATATATATATATACACACACTTATTATAATGTGTCTGATTTCTGACAATGCTAGTTTTAACTTTTTAAATTTTATTTAAAATTTGGTGTGCATGCTTGAGGTCGATGTACCTAAAGTTAGTGTGTGTGTGTACCTGAGGTCAATATGTGTGAGTTGTAGTAACTTGCAGATGTCAGAACAGCTGGTGAGTTTGTTGAAGCCCAGATTGAGATCTGACAGTGATGAATGAAGTTCCAGCAGTCTGTACACAGAAATCAATGTAGTTAGTTTTGTTTTACATCTATAATAAAATAGACTTTTGTACAGTCTAACTTGTTCTGTAGATATGATGTGTACCTGGAAGGTATGGACTTTAGCTCGTTCCTGCTGAAGTTGACAGTGATTATGCGTTGATCTGCTGAAGCACTGAACAGCTCATCTGGAATACCATCTGCCTGTTTGTCACTGAACACACAGAAACAAATTCACACTGTGGTTTACCAACACTAAATATGAACTATCAAGAAAATATATTTTTTAAGAATCTTTCAAATAAACGATGTTTTGATAAAAGCAGAATACAGTGACTGTGATTTGAAAGTAAATTTAAACGGGACCCATTATGCTTCCCTGAACAAGTTAGGGTAGGTCTGTGGGCTGTATAAAACATGTTCATTACATTTAATACACAAAATCATTCTCACATATTGAGATTTCACCTGATCAGTTCTGCCTGTTTCATTTTCATGGGAGTTATTTTTTTATTTTAGAGGTTTTTACATTTAACTGAGTTAACCAACTTCCCCTCTTTTTCCTGTGTTTATGTCTGGCCCGGTTACACGATGAGCACAAGCACTTTGTTTAGTTGAGGCGTTGCAGTTCTTCTCCCTTTCTGAGCTGAGCTACAGCTGATTTCTGAATCAGATTGTTAGGGGAATTTTTTTGAAATTTACTAATGTTTAAAACTTTAAAGGCCAGGAAGGATGAGTTTGTAGGCAAAATATGGCCCAGGGCCAGGAGTTGACAATAGCCGTTATAAAAACTCTTCATAACTCTTGAACACTGATCATCAACCCCAATAAACAAGACATTTAAATATACGTCACCCTGAGCTAAACTAGAGATGTCAGGGGACACTCATGTCACAAGACGGGATGAGATGGGATCCTGGTTTAACAAGAATGAGACAGGACTTTAACATTGTTTTTAATAAAAAAGCTTTTGCCACAAACCCAACTGACATTTTAAGTGATCATTTTACCAGACAAAATTGTGAGACAGTTTTCAACTCAACAGGAACTCATGTGGAACAAGATCTCATTACATCCTGACTAAAAACTCATCTCGAATTAAAATAGCAAAATATTCACATTTAAACATCTAATTTGTCAAATGAATCCATACTGTTGATGAGATCTTCAATTTAAAATGTTTCAGCAATTTGACTGCAGACACTTTTACCGAACAATTTTAAATAAAGCTGCTATTAAAGGACCACCTGTTGTCCTACACTATGTGTGAAAAACAAATACAGATGTGTGTAATACCAACCTGTACTCCAACACCTTCAGAGTTTTGATGTTATGTGTATTGACTCTAGCAAGGGAAGGTAATGTCATAGCAGTTTGTTTTTCCTCTTCCTTCTCAGGCTCCTCTACAATCAAAAGGGATAAAATCCAAAACACAAACACAGACATTCAATATTATTCAGTCCACAAAAGATCAAGTTATGTTCAGAAGTCTCCATTCATTCGCGGTCGGCATGAATGTAAGATTTATTTCAGGTGTTTAATGGTTTACTTCTCTTTTTTTCAGAGTGGATTGACTATAAACCATACAACTTCAATCATTTTTAAAAACAAGAATTAGGTGACTTCCAGTGGAGTCCAAGATGGCTGCATAGAGAAATTCTCCACTTAGCGGTATACCTGCAATTTAAACAGGCTGAGAACACGACTATAAATGGTGCTAGTCCAGAGAACTATTCCACAATATATGTCGAGGAGCTAGAACACACAACAGGTAAACAATGGCACACAGCAGCTCCCCAATAAGCAGAATTACACAGATGCTATTGCTGAACTCGCCTAAAAGAAATTATGGATGTAATTCAGACTAGAATGGAGAAAGCAAGAGTCCTGGATAACTGAAGTTGAAACCAGGAAAATCCAGCCCAAAGCAGAGGTGCCACAATGGATACTACGGTTAAAACTATTAACCTGCTGCAGAACAAACTAACAAACAGTATCTTGAAGATGCTGGTTAAAAGGTAGGTCACAATATGACATCTGTTGTCATGTAAAGTGCAAACACCTCTGATGTAAGGAAATATTATAAAATACCAAAGAAGAGCAATTTAGTAACTGAACAAAAACATTCACATACATATCTTAAAAAGCAAATTTGATAAAGTTATTTATCTAAGGAAGCCACTTAATCACAATCTCCCATCCTGGGCAGCACATTGGAGACAGTGGAACGACTCCCTTTTAACAGGAAGAAACCTCCAGCTGAACCAGAACCTGGCTCAGGATGAGTTGATCAGCTGGGGTTTGAGAGGACAGGAAAGAGACGCAGACAAACACAGAATGACTGGTCCAGGTGGAGTTTCTATTACAAAAAGACAAAGGAAATCATGTTAATGATAGAAATTATTACAGTAGAGCAGGTAAAACAGCAGCAGAGTGGGGAAATGTAGTGAATTTGTCCTCCAGCAGTCTAAGCCTATAGCAGCATAGGCGGCCGTGATACAGTGGTAGAGCAGCCATCTTGCAATCAGAAAGTCGCAGGTTCAATTACCCGCATGCTCATATGTCACGGTGTCCTTGAGAAAGATACCAAATCCCTAACTGCTTTTCTGGGGTCTCAATAGCTGCCCACTGTCCCACATGTGTGATAGGTCAAATGCAGAGATCAAATGCTGTCGTTGTATGGGTACAAACAATGATGACAACATGTAGCACTTTCGTTCTTCTTGTAACTAAGGGATAGCTCAGAAAACCTGAGCCAATCCTACTGGATTTATCAAACAGGAAAGTTTTAAGCCTAGTCTTAAAAGTAGACAGAGTGTCAGCCTCACAGGCAACTGGAAGTCGATTTCACAGGAGAGGAGCCTGAGGACTGGAAATAACTAAGCTGTGGGCAGCCGAACAGCAACGAGCCACTGGGCAGTAGTGATCAGCAACTGTCCACTGGATAGCAGCGAGCCGCCACACAGCCACAAGCAAATGGAAAATAGAAAGCAGCAAACAGTTACAAGCTGCTGGACCATAAGCTGATGCTTGTACTAATGCTAAGCTTTAGAACAATTACTTTTTTGCTGTCTTTCCACCCATGCATTGCATCCATTGGAGGTCTTTTAAAAAAAGGTGACTAAAATTATTGCTTAGTTATTATTGTTTATATTTCAAAAGGCAAAAAGGATTACAGAACAATTGAATTGTGGAGAAATGGTGGAGAAAATAGGTTTTCATGCATTTTGGACCCTCCCAGCATAACATAACCCACACAGTACTAAAAATGAATTAATCAAAGTGGTGTTTGTAAGTCAACAATTGTGCCTGGAAAAGAAGCACTGAGTCAGTGCCGCTGAACAAAGATACACATGTATGATGGAACTTTTTATGCAAATTAGTTTTTCAGTCAACACACAAAAAAATAAATAAATTTACCTTTTATTCTTCCTCTGAGATATTTCAAAAGCTCCCCGGTTCCTTTCTATGGTGAAGACAACAGTACAGGTTGGTACAGATGTTCTCATGAACAATGGGCTGATGATTAGGGGGGATTTAATAATCTCTAATTGTGTCAAAGTGGACATCTGTATTAATATCATCTCCTCTCACTAGAACTGTGTACAGTGTACAACAGCACAGTTGTGATTCATGGCAAATAAGTTTCAAATCTTCAAAACAGTAAGATTTTGCTACATGAACAACTAAATAAAAAAAGGTCTGACGGAGTTTAGCCATATTTTGTGTATTGGCTGTGGTGGCCAAATGTTAATCAGTTGTAGATGTACATTCAATGATTATTTCCTACAAATTTCAGTCAAGTCCGTTGATTGGTTACTGAGATAATTTGCTTCCAGACCGACAGACAGATGAATGCACGCACAAAAACATTACTGCCCTTTCTGCTTTAGCAGTTGGTAATAACCAGTCAAAACATTGTTTTTAGTAAAAATGTTCAGCTTTGCATCACAGTTTGATACGGTTTTTCAGTCTTTGTACAGTCAGAACATTGTTCCTTCACTTCTCACATAGAAGTGTTTGTGCATTTGAACTCACAGACAGAAGGTCTCTTCTGATTCCTCTCAGAGGATTACCCTCCAACAGCAACACCTTCAAGTTGGGCAGCAGGCTGAGTGAGGCTGGAAGCCTGACAAACAGACAAAAATCATCCAGCATCCAATGAATTCCTGCAAACCATGATGGCTGAAAATGTAACTAAATAAGAACACTGAAACTATGGAGGAGCTCAAAACATGAAAGGATTTTAAAATGGAATGATTCTAAAAAAGCATCCTTGTTTTTCCAAGTAGTGCTGGGTGATATAACGATACATATTGTGGGGACGATAGAAAAGTGTCTATCGTGATATATTTTCTTCTATCGTTTCTATCATAATTTTATCAATGATTCATGTAAATATTTCATAACCTGGGCTACGACGAATGTATTAGTGTTGTCACTTTGCATAAATTCAGTTTATATAAGTGATAAATAATAAGAAAAAATAACTCTTTTGCGAAGAACCTCCGTTTTGCGACATGACGCTGCTTTACGTGTGGGTTTGCGACATGCTTTACGGCAGCGGCTTTCTGCTGCTGCCCGGCGGCACACCGTATTCTGTGACCCACCGTATGTGTCGGCGGTTAAGTCATAAGTGCTGAAAGATGGAGACGCATGAAGTATCAAACCCGGGGTCGCAACAAGTAGAGACAGCCAGCAGGCAGCCCAAGAAGAAAGACTTTTACCAAAACGAGGGGGACGTCTGTGATTTGGTTCAAGAAGTCCGACACGGAGCAGGAAAAGGTAATATGCTAACTCTGCTAATGCTAATGCTAACTCTGCTAATGCTAATGCTAACTCTGCTATTAGACTGTTTTCTCATCTGACGCCAACACAACAAACCTCTTCTATCACTTAAAGAAGAAACACGAAAAAGAATATTTAACAATCCAAACAGTGCAAGGTCAAACAAGTTGTAAAAGAGCCGGGAATGTTGTGAAAAGTAAAACTATAGCCGGCCGAAGATAATGGAGTCTGTTGTCATTTGATATTGTTGGGTCGTAACAGGTACATATATATTGCTGCACTAAAATGCAGCAGATCTCATTTGTGAAAGTTCAGTTAAATGTCACTTCAAAATAAAGCTTGAAAAAGGTAAGAAATTAGATTATTTTTTTCATATTTTTCAGAGACTAACTGACAACGTACGTAATTGGGGTATATCGTGATATATATCGTTATCGTGATATAAAATTATCCATATCGTGATATAGGATTTTTTCCATATCGCCAAGCACTATTTCCAAGCAGTGAAAGATGCAATTATATGAGGAATAATGTCAGTGATTGTTCGTGTGTTAACTGGTAATGAAACGGAGACCCCTATCACACAGGATGACGAGCTCACTATGTTCTCCACGACCTACAGAACCATGTGAACGCAAGGCTGAAACAATACAATTCACAAAACCTGTTCTTGTGTGGATGGGTCTTAATATGCATCTGAAGAGCTCACCAAGACTTTGCACAGAGCTCAGAGCACAAAGTTCTGGCTGTATTTATCCAGTGTGAAGAGGGCCTACTTTACAAATACATTATTCCTGTGAGTGAGTGTAGTGTCTGGGGACATACCCGCTGATGTCGTTGTTGGTCAGGTCGAGGCGTGTCAGTTCTGGCAGCACAGGGATTCGTTCTGGAAGGGTTCGGATCTTATTGTCTCGCAGTTCTAGAAGAGATATGACTGTAAAGCTGGCCAGCTGCTCACTCTCCAGCAGCTCTATTTGGTTGTTCCCAACATACAGCTCCTACACAAACACAAACACACACATTCCATTTCAAAAACAATCATCACTAGTTATCAGGGTTTTTTTTGTTTTTTTTTTAACAGGAAGATGTCAGTTTGACTCTAATACGATCAGGATTACTCAAAACAAAAATGAAAAGAGGAACTGTGAAAGCTCTGGAGTTTCTTACTTTAAGTGCGGGAGCAGGGAGGGGTGGCAGTCGGCACAGCTTGTTGTGTCTGAGATAAAGCTGCTGCAAAGAAACCATCCCTGATAGGCTGGCAGGAATGTCAGACAGCTGGTTACTGCTGCAGTCCAGGAATTTCACCTCTGACAGATCAGGACAGAAACACAAGGTTTGAAAGAGAACGAGGACTTTTTTTTGGATCGGTTGTTGGTCTCTATGAGCCTGCTTTCAGCTCTCTGATGAAGCAGTTCCTAGTTCTGGCCCACTACAAAGTTGGCGCAGAGTTAGAACCAGTTTTTCAATATGCTGGTGTAGCTTTTTGTTTTTTAACCTTTTTAGAATTCAGTTTTTCAATGCCAGAACCAGTGCATCCATTGCTGAAAACAGAAAGAGCTGATGCTAAGTGAGCTCTGGTTCTAGGTTAGCATTGGAAGCTATTTGGTGGCAAAAAACAAAACAAAACATGCTAGATTCTTTAAACTGAGAGACCCTTCAGACCACTGTCTATTACAGGTAAGATGCTGACTGTTGATAACTCCATAAAACAACACTTCAAAAACTTTGACCCATCTATTTAAGTTTATCCCCCCTGTTTGAAGAAAAAGGTATTCTCCTGTCTTCCTTTATATGAAAACTGTCCGTATTGTAAACCTTTTCTGTCCTTCTGGTGATTTACAAGAACTTTAAGGATGGATCTCAAATTCTGGTCTAAATCCTGACTAATGACAACCCATTCTTGTCTTACTAGTGTTTGGAGTTGATCCCAGTATGTTTGCTTCTGCATTTTGAGAACCAAATACAGTGCTGAATGTGATAACTAAACTGTGCTGCGTGTTCCAAGTATATCAGACTCAGGTCTTTGAGGTCCTGCACGTTTAAGATATTTCCCTACTTGAGCACACCTGATTAAAATTCATAAATTCATAATTATCAGGTTTTCATTCATTTGGATAAGGTGGGATTGAGCAGGAAAAGATCAGGGAACAGGGCTGGAAAACAGGCTCACAGTACTTTCAAATCATTTTTTGTTCATTGTTCAGCTAAAGCAAGCTGAAGTCAACCCCACCTCTTTAAAATAATTTACGTTACAAATACATACAGCATATATGAACTGGTCTGTTTCTGTAAGTGCAGGTAGCTTTATGTGCAGTGATGTTCTTACCTGTAAGGCAGGACATGCTGTCAGGCAGAGAGGGAAGCTTATTGTGAGAGAGGCTAACTTTCTGCAGCTTTGTGAGACAGCCGATATTGGAGGGCAAACCCACCAGGTGATTGTTGGACACATCCTTCAAACAACCACAGAAAGCAGGATACCCCCATCAGCCAATCAGGACATGGCAGAATGAGCATTGTAAAAACAACAAGAAAACTAGAAGCACTCAGAGAGTGCAAACCTCTACCAAGGCCATAGGGTCATTTAAAAATTTTAGGATCTGGATCATGATTCGGATCACCACCAAAATTTAATCACTTGTTTTTTGTGACGATGATTTCTGCAGGTCAGTAAAGCTTCACAGCTCCACACATTCTGAATCAGTTACCAGCTCTGTAAGATTCTGCAGCTGTCCCAGCTCCTCCGGCAGGTTCTCCAGAAGGTTCTGCTGCAGTGTGAGGCAGCGGAGGTTCTTCAAAGTAAACACCTCCACTGGCAGTGATGACAGCTGATTATGACTGGTCAAAAACACACAGAGCATTTCTGTTTCAAATATTGTCTTGTATTTGTGTTCCTCAATAGCTTGTTGCACTCAGAGATTAATATGTTCATAGGAATCAAAAACACTGAAACTATTTACACCTTTTATAGATTAGAAACCAAAAAGGTTCATAAAAACATCTTAATGGAGAGGGGAGACCCAGAACCAGCTGGAGGGATTATTTATCCTCTTTGGTCTGGGAACACCTATGGATCCCCCAGAGTTCTCACGTTGACCACAGAACAAAGAGTTCACAGACTGATAAGAATGAAGATGTGCTGTGTATCTGTTTGTATCTATGTCGCTGTGTACAATCCTCCACTGGAGATCAGCCACCCGCTTTTCAGCTAGCAGCTTGTACAAGGACCGCCAGTGTCTCCTTGGGGTAGTACCTGAGCTAACAAGCTCAATCCACCTTAACAGCTTTGAGTATTTAAAGACCACAAGTTTATGACCTTCACACAGAAGAGATTATAGGAATCACCTTTCGTCAAACTCAAAGTGACCATTGTTGACCACGAAATCACGCCAACTACACCTACTTGTTGCCTGGAATGTGCTGCTGCACTGTTGGACAGAATGCACATGAAGATCTGACTTTGGAGAAGGTGACTGTAGTCTAGGTAGAGATGTTTCTGGGGCATGATCCTGGTTTCGATGGACTAACAGTGAAGTTTTTAACGCAGTTCTGGGACATTATTAGATCTTATCTGCATGGAGGTTTTTTTGGATTGTTTAAAAAACAAAAAGCTACCTATGTCCTGCCGTAGAGCTGTTTTCTCTCTCTTCTGAAGAAAAAGGTGGATTTAGCTTTATTAAAGCGAAATCTTATGTACTGACTATAAAGTGCCATCAAAAGTGCTTGCAAATAAACTGAAGATGTGCTTGGAATTTATAGTTAACATGGACCAAACATACTGCATTTCAGAATTTTAATGAATAATCTGTTACTCATAAGAGATACAATATATTTCCAAAAGTGTTTGCTCGCCTCCCTTCACACACATACGAACTTGAGTAACATCCCATTCTTAATCCATAGGCCTTGATATGATGATGGTCTATAACAGCTTCAAATTTTTTGGGAAAGCTTTCCACAAGGTTTAAGAGTGTGTTTATGGGAATTTTTTAGAAGCTGATTTAAGAGGTCAGACACTGATGGACAAGGAGGCTGTTTTTTGTAGAGAATTGGGAAGGAAGGAGACATCTAGTGCTGCCTGTGAGTTTAATTTGGGGAAGAGACTGTTTAAAAATTCTCAATGTACTGAGGAGCATCAGGAACAAAACTGGGAGGGTTTGATGAAAAAAGTATGTTTTAGGCTATCTAAATGGAAATGGCTGCTACCCTGATTGTCATATGGAGGGTGTGCCCCGATTGCCAATAATCTTGCAGCCTTGATGCTTTGACACAGACTGATAGTTCTCGCTCTCCCCCTAACAAACAAATAAAGAGTCCAGCATTCAATCCAGGAATTTTTCGGGTCTGAAAAACACTGGATACAGGAACCTGTCCTTTTTGGGGGTTTTGTTAGTGTTTGAAGAACCCCTCTTCTACAATCGTGAGATCAGCACCTTTGTCCTGTTATCTGCATCTATAAAGTCTGCTTTTCAGGAGGCAGGTGATGTGAAGTTTGGACACCTAACTGCATCAGTGAAAGCTTTGGGTCAAAAAGTACATTTAAAGATTACTATATAAGGTTTTAGAGAGCCTCTTAAATGAATCCAAAAATTGACAGATCACTAAAACTAGAAACATCTCTTTCCAAAATTGTGCAGAAAAACTGGACAGCTGGACTATTGTAATTCCTTCTTATCTGGGTGTCCAAGAAACCCTTTAAAAAGTCTTCAGTTGATCCAGAATGCTGCTGCCAGAGTTCTAATGAGAGTTAGAAGGAGAGATTATATTTCTCCAGTTTTAGCTTCTCTCCATTCATTGTCTCCTTGTTAAATTCAGAATAGAGATTAAATTCTTACTTTTAACATGCAATGTTCCATATTTTCCAAACAGAGCACTTCACTCTAAGATTGCAGGTTTACTTGTGGTTCCTAGAGGTTCTAAAAGTAAAATGGGAGGCAGAACTTTCAGTTATCAGGCTCCTCTCTTGTGGAACCAACTTCCAGTTTCTGTCCATGGTAAAAAGTTTTTTGAAAAATGAATTGTTATGACTTATAACAAGGTTCCCAACACATTCTTTCTTCCAGTTTACTTCAGTATCAGTACTGCTATGAATTTCCTAAGAAAAAGCAATATACCTATAGTTTTTAGAAGTTCATAAAACATAGCTCTTTTTTAACATCACTTGCTCCATTAAGATTTAAAGGTGAAAATTTAGAATTAGCCATAACCAGATCAGTAATATAAAAGAAGTTTCTGCTGTCTTCCACTTTTTTGATACATCATTTATTGGAGTTCTGTTTTAAAATCAGTTTTCTAAAACAATACATTTCAGTGTTTCTTAAAGTTTTCTTAAATCCTCCACAGTCACATCTGTCTTTCCTTTGGTTACTTCCAAAAAAATACTGTTCAAGACTTTACCTGTTTGTTGTTTGACAATCAGGAATCGTGGAGTCGGAAGTCTCGCTGTCACTGTCAGAGTCAAATAAAACATCGAACACACTTCCTTGCAAAACCTTTTCTTTCACCTTCAACTTTTTTGATGAAACTGCCTTCGACTGCTTTCTTTGCCTTTGGTACTTTAAACAGTTTCATCATCCCTAACCATTTTCTCTCTTTTAGATATTACCCAATCAACATTCCATTCATCCTGTACTCTTTCTTCCTCAACAGATTTCTGACTCATTTCATCCACACAAGTGGAGGTAGAAGCAGTCTCACTGCTCTGCTTCATGTCTGATTCTGTGACGTCTTCCCCCTTCTGATCAGTTTCATTGTCTGCAGAGACTCTTTTCTGCAGACAAATGCCTAAAATATTTCACTGTGAGTCATCACAAAAAAGTATAATCAAAACTACCAACTTTAAATTTATGACTATGTTAAGCATCTCAAAGTCGTTTAATAAAATCATGTATATTTGTCTCCTAAAAGACAACATGTCTCAGTCTGGCAGATTTACAAGCTGAAGGAAGCATTTTCAGAGGTGATACAATCTGACCATGACATGATAACTCATTCAGCAACATGTCATCACTAACAAATGGTGGAAAGTTAGACAGGGTTATCTTTTTTGCTGGATTCATAAAGAGAAACACAGTAGTGTGGGTATTTCTAAAAACTATCCCTCATTCAACAGAAGTTGTTGACAGAATCTAGGAAAAATACAACAGCATTAGTCATCCTAGATGCTGCTTTACACTTTCACATCTGACCACTTCTACTGCTAAAGCACACTCCTCAACTGAAGATTCCAAACTTACCGGTATTTTAATACCATGTCAACAGGACAGACTCCTAAAACCTTCAAACCATAGTTTCTGCAGGTCATTGCACCCAGCTCGGTGCTATCGAACAGAACACCAAAACTCTACCATGAATCAAGGAGTGCAAATAGACAATTACACCAAAGTACAATAATGCATGAATCAACACTTAAGAGAAACAGCCCCTCAAACATGTTTTAGAAGCTCACTTCTATTCCCCTCTCCACCCATGTAACAGATGCTCACCCTTGCACATAAGAAAGAAAAGATGGAAAGATGAATGAACAAAAACAATAAAATATTTCACAACAGTCTGATTAATTTTAAACTGTGCAGTCAAACACTGTGTGTGTGACTTTTTCTGAGCGCATGTGACTGTGTGTGTACCTGAGGCGAAGCTGCTGCAGCTCCTGAAGTTCTCCCAGTGATGCAGGTAAGCTGTTCAGCTGGTTGTCATGAAGCTATCAGGAAAATAAATCAGCATTTTAACTCAAATTTTGTTTCAGTTTCAGCTCTTTAGTCATTCAAATTGAATTAAAATATAAAATATAAAAATCTGTAAGTTAAATTTTTAATAAAAGAAACATTAAATCCACACGGAGTAGGTTTTCTGCTGAGGAACCTAATGAGAGAGGCTCTACACCAATTTGTAATTTTTTTTGTTCACATCTTTTTTTTAATAAAAGACAGCCCAGAAAATCCTTTCCACCAAACACTGGACAGACAGCAGAGCAGCTTTTCTAACAGGCTGAAGATGTAACATTATCAACAAGATCATCGAAGTTGCTGCTCTCTGTTACATAACTCTGCAAGACAGAGGAGAAGAATAATGGAAGAGATTTTTTAAGTTTGGTTACAGCTTTCTCTGATAAACATCTTCTATAATATTTCCTCTCTGAGACTGAGTAGTCAATCAATGTAAACTCAAAGGTTAGTAAAAAATGGTCAGAGAGAACAGAATAATGAGGATATATTAACAAGTCCTTAACTCTCTATGCCATAATCAGAAGCAGATCAAGAGTATGATGAAGAGTAGGTTTGTGAACATTTTGGTTAAAACCAATTGACTATTAAATTATTAAAGACTATGTTTAAGCTACCACTTTCAACATCTACATGAATATTGAAATCCCCCACTACTATGACTATCAGTATTTGATAACAAAATCCTCCTGTTGTGGCCAGTTTTCTGTCAGACAAAATAAACTAAAATGATGATCAGTTATCAAATCATTAACTAAGAGAGACTTAGATGAGTGAGATCATATGCTTACTAATCCGCATTTATTAGTTTTGCTTTTTGTTGTGATAAAGTAACTGTGTGTTTATTTTTATAAGGTTTTTATAATTTATTTTTCTAGAGATGATGTTTGGTTTATTTAATTTAATTTAGGCCGTGGGCGAGCTGACACTGTTTCAATGGGGGTTTGGGTACCAGAGGAGAAGCAGCAGAGAGGTGTGTTGTTTTTTGTTTTTTTTTCTGCTTCTGGTGGAAGGCGGACGTGTTTCTTTTCTCTCTGTCTCTCTGTCCCCTGAACTGCCCCCCGACCTGTTTTCTTTTTTCAAAGCCTCTTTTCACATATTTTCCAAAAATTTAAGGAATATGGATCTGATCAGCTGGTTTCTCAACGCAGTTGATACAATTTCCTCGACTGGGTGAAGGAGAGTCCAGTCTCAGGATATGTCTCGCTGGATATACAGTGGATTCCTGGCAGGAGTGGAAGACTGTGTACCTACCGACGTGGAGGTTCCTTTTATATTTGGGTTTTTGATAACAGGATTTCTGCTCTTTGGACCAGGCAGTTACCTGGATTATCATCAAATTCGTGGATGGGTTCCAGCACTCAGACTGTAAACAGGAGCGAAATTGCAAACTACTCCGAACTGGCTGATATTCCATCATCAAAGACAATTGCCTCTGGACTAAATGCAATTTCTGGACTCAGAATATGGAAAAGGTTAAAATCTTGGAGAAGCTGCTCGTTTCGGAACAACAGATTGGACCTGGACCTGAAATTCTGCTATTTGGATTCGAGAATGTACCAGCAAGGACTTCAAGTCAGACTCAAAACAAAGTCAGCCTGTTCCAAAACAACTCTGTTATTATCTACATTTGGCTTCCCGATGTGGCCTTGAAGGCCAAAGTCTTATCAATTCTCCCTGGAATTTATGTCAACAGAAGCTCGTTGCCCTCTTGCCTGTGAACATCT
>NC_051447.1:2135601-2151799 GCF_001649575.2 Kryptolebias marmoratus
AGTACTGTTAGTTTTAGTTTTAGCTTAGTTTAGTTCTGTACATTTAGTCATGCTTAGATCTGTTTAGTTTAGCTTAGCTTATTTAGACAATTAGTTATCATTGTATCTTGTACCTGTCTGTAATTTTGTTTCTGTAACTTTGTCTGTAATTTTGTTCTTGTGTTGTAAAGCACTTTGAGTTGCCTTGTGCTGAAAAGTGCTATATAAATAAATGTACCTACCTACCTACCTACACCTCTGCTTCCTGGACTGGACTTTGGGTTGTCAATAATTTGGATGACTAACAAAATCAGCCAAATTCCTAAAAAGCCGAGAGGCTCCACCCAAAGTGGGATGGATGTCATCTCTCTGCGTCAGACCAGGTTTTCTCCAAAATGCCCTCCAGTTATCTATGGCGGCCACATTGTTTTCAGGACACCACCTGGACAGCCAGCAGCTGAATTATGACATGTGGCTAAACATGTCTTTAGTAATCAGATTGTGGAGGAGACAAGGACAACTACAGAGTCTGACAATGTTTTGGCAAAGTTACACACCGAAGCAACATTAACTTTAGTGACCTTTGATTGGCGTAACCGGGTGTCATTACTGCTAACGTGAATAACAATCTTACTGTATTTAACCTTAGCCTTAGTCAGCAGTTTCAGGTACAGTTCAATGTTGCCTCTTCTAGCCCCCTGGAATACATTTGACTATTGTCACTGGAGTCCTTAGTGCTACGTTTTGGACTATGGAGCTGCCAGTTACCAGGATCTGCTTCCTAGCAAGTATCCTAACGGGTCGGTGTTGAACTGGGGGCTTAGCCTTAGCACTATGCTTACTCCAAACTGTCACCTAGCCAGTCTGGGGTCCCGGCTGTTCAGGCTCTGCTGGAGGTTAACGGGACAGGAGCTACTCTGAGTGGACCTGGATAGTTAATGGCTTTTCACCAGCATGGAGCCGAGCTTCTAATTCAGACAGCCTCACCTCTAAAGTTACCGTAAGACTACATTGATTACAAGCACCATTATCACTAAAGGAGACAGAGGAATTGCTAAACTTCTGACATACGGAGCAAGTGAAGACAGTAGAAGCCAGGAGTGAACTAGAAGCCATGCTAAGCTAATGTTAGCTGGCACTAACGAACCCCCAACACAACAATAAAACCAGGAAGTGTTGAAAGACAAAAGACATCCCAAGCATAATGCAACAGTAGAAAACAACTGTATCAAAAGTGTTTGTGTACTCGTACGTAAAACTGTGTGAAAGTTAGATAAATCCAGTAAATCAAAAAATTTTGCGTGCAAACAATTAACTCCAACTACCAGCAGAGACAACAGGAAGTGACACAATGCAGTTTAATGGGAATCAAATATGATTTTAGAACTACTTTCATATAGTTTGTTGCCAATTGAAGCTTTTTTTGAACCACTGAAACTTGTTTTAAAAGAAAGGTTCATTAGTCGAAGCTTTTCAGGACAGTCTGGTGGCCAAAAGTTCAGAGTGCAACTTGAAACTCCAAGCTGAAACTAACTGCTTCATCGTGGTTGCTCATTCAACACAGCTGAGTTGACAGCTGTTCTTTCATAAAATGTGACATTTCTGTCTGAAGTTGGGCTGTCATGTATTTTTTGTGGGTGAAAGCTGAAGCTTCACCTTCAAATGGCCCATCACTACCTTTTACTCTTTACTGTTCCCTTGCTAAGGCCTATAGCACTGTCTTTTTTAGTTTTAAGAATAACATTTTAAAAAAAAATCTTGACTTCTCTTACAACTCTGTGACTGTTGCATTAAAATTTACATTTTAAATCATTTCTAAACACAGTTAAGACAGTAAAAAAAACTTTTTGCACTGTTTTGAGAGGAGGGGGAGTGTTGTTGAAAATATATGAATCTTAATTTAGAGAAAGTTAATATCAAGAAAACTCCCCAATTTTTCAAGAAATGTTTTTGTTTTCACAGCCCCCCCCCAACACACACACACACACTAAGGAGTGTTGATGCTCCTTACATCTAGAGTAGTGAGTCCAGGTAACAGTCTGATGTCATCAGACAGATGTTTCAGCTGATTGGACGACAGCAACAGTTTAGTGAGGTCAGTCTGTTCCCACCAGCGATCTGATCCTCCAAAGGAAACATCCTGCTGGGCTTCATCTGGTGTGTCCATGTTGAGCCGATAAACACTCTGGGGGACTAAAACACATTTTAATGTCATGTAAGATAACACAGACTCTTATTCCTCTTTGGAAAAGTTAACGTAGCCAAAGGTTTCCCTGCGTCAACCATAAACCAAACCTTTACCCGTCAGTTTGTTCAAAACATTCCAGATATTTCGTCCTTTTGGTTCGATTTGGGCTTTAAAGAATGCAGAACTCTTGATCCAAATGTGTAAACACATTTTAAATAACACGAGTAGCAAAACCTAAAAGATCTCCAACATAACCCTTATGTAATTGTCAAAGTGTGCTGAAGTTTTAAACTGCAACAGTTTGACATTTCATCTGTTTCAGAAGACACACAAATATCATTTAAAGAATGTGACCACACTGGGGTCTCGTCTTTGTCTTCCTTCATTTATTTTTTTCTTTCTTCGTCCGCATGTTCCCAAAAAACAACAACAACACTGCAATACCCATGCCATAGGGCTGAGCAGTTAATCAAATTTGAAATTTTGATTCCAGCTCTAGAGAATCCTAAAAACATTATATAAAAAAAAAAAGATGATTAGAAATATTTTTGCAATATTCCCCTCCAGACTCCATACTGATCTGTCAGAATATAATGGCAGAAATATATATATCAGAACTACTTCTATACCTATAACCATTTGGCTGTTGATGAAGTGGTGGTCATTTTGAATAGGACTGACTCCAAAAGTGAACCAGATGTAGATGTTCATTTAATGATTACTTTTGAGAACATCTGTATTCATACGATATTTTGGTAACAGACAGACACAGAAATATGCACTGACAAAAACAGAATGAGCTGCCTTTGCACAAACATTTTTTTCTCAAAAAAGCATTTGCAAAAAGTCCTGCCTCTCTGCTGCTTGTTGAAATATTTATTTCTCCAATAAAATTTAACCTCAATTATTTATTTCATGCTTAAAACTGTAAAAATATTTATTTTTTCCAATGTTTTTTTATTTCAATGTTTTGTATTTGTGTATCATCTAACATAAAAATAACCACTAAACACACAACATTCAGTATCAAAAATCGACAGAACAATTTGTAATAATTAAGTGAAATCAGCAGAGTCGGGTTTTGTTGCCAACAACTGCAAGTTGTTTGTTTACATTTGAACATTGGGGAGTACTTAAAATAGTCTTGGCACACAATGGATATTGAGTTGGCAAAATAATCCCTGAATGTTCGTGGGATAACAATAGAATCGAAAGGGAAAAAAGATTTTCTCTTTTCCTAAAGGTTGTAAGAACAAGAGTCAACAGAAATAGAGTGATTTGGGGGACAAAAATCAAGCGGTGGAGAGTGTTAAAGCAAACATTGTGGCTAAGATCACATGCAAATAAGCTGTGCTGAGATATTCACAACTCTAACAGGAGAACTTCTGTAACTGATTGTAATCAACTGCCAAATTAAGTTGTAAACAAATTTAAAGAATATTTGTTGTTTAATGCAAATTTGCAAAACCCCCGAAGAGTTTGAGTTACATTAATCCCCAAACAATTGTTTAATGACAGGAATTGTGTTAGAAGCATATAAATTCAAATCAAAAACATTTAAATTTTTGTATTGTATTTTGACAACTATTAGGCTTAAAAAAGAGAGCTCATGTGACACTAATTGTGTGTAAGGAGTGGGTGGGGCTCAAAGCGGCGCAGACGCTGGTCCCAAAAATCCAACATGGCAGCTTCCAATAACCGGGTCATGCTGGCTTCAACTCCCAACAACCAGAGAAGGCGGGAACGTTAGTTCAGTATGTGTTCATGCTGATCTTCACTTCCGGGGAAGCCTTCACAAAATAAACCTTCTCAGTTGTTGTCCAACGTTTTGATGATGGCTAGCCCGTAAAAGTTACCTTCTGTCAGCCCCCGGCCGGACAGGTTGAGCTGGCCGCTTTTCCTGGCTGCCTTCAGTAAACCGGAAGGGACAGTTGGTTCGGTTTTCTCCGTCCGGAAACCCGCCAGACTGTCCATTTTATCCGCCTTCCTAAACCTGGACATTGTCCTTTTTATAAGTAGTGAAGTCAAGTGTTGGGCCACTGAGCTACCAGTTTTGACATCCACACCCTTTACTGCGAAGACGAGAGGGAAAGTTCTTTTCCGGTCAGGACCCTTCAGAATAAAAGCCAACACATACAGATGCTTAGTGTATGTGAAATAATTTCGCCCCTTCTTAAAGAAAACAGCGCCGTTTGTTAAAAATAAATAAATAAAAAATAAGAACATTTAATAATGATATTTTCCTGGAGAGTTGTGGGGTGATCATGTCCTTTAAGTTGTCCTACTTCGGTACATCCATGTATAACAATAACGTTTTATTTTGACAATACCACAATGCGACGTTTTAATACAAAACAAGAAGTTACAATTAAATACTTTTCTGGCTTTTGTCGAGGCAAAATCTGAAACAACAGTTTAATGCTGGTTCTAGATAGCCAGAAAGCTGGTTTTAAGGGGAGCTTCTGAAAAAACAAAACAAAAAAAAAAACATTACCAGTACTGGCACTTTCTTTATTTGGGAGTAGCTCTTTGTTTAAAAACAAAGAAAACACATAGATTTCTTATATTTGTTAACGATGTATTGTCTTACATGAATAAACAATAACATGTTATAAGAGTGTAAACTTTTCATTCAAACATTTTTCTTTAGCTTTTCTGAAATGTATGAGCATTTCTTCTGATCTGGTTTTGTTTGTTGGTGAATGAACTAAAGATAGGCATGTTTGTATTCAAATCTGCCTTGGGCTACACTAATAGCTTTTTTGGGCTTGTAAAATCAGAGTACTCCCTCTTTTATGCCTTCTGACCTACAGTCATCTTTCCAGTAACTGATTTGTGTTAAAACGTCCTTTTGACAGTCTTTGGTATTGTTTTCTGTAAGTTGTTTGCATTCTAAGGGTTCAGTCTTGAACATCTAATCAGCAGATATAGTTTTTTTACACTTATTTTAAGACTCAAAATTTGTGATTTATGCAGAAATTAAATCTGTTCATTTGTGAAATCTTTTGAAATGTGAAAAATTAATGTTGACTGTTTTTTATTTGTATTTATCTTAAGAGAAATTAGTCAAATGGCTTAACAAATGTTACTTTATCTTACCAGGGACAGGTCAATGATCCAGAACTTTTGAATAGGATTAGACAAGCCATCTGTACAGACCTAAAATCCTAACCCTGCCAGAATCTTAATGTCTATGTTTTGATGTCTTGTTTTTATAAAAAAAAAAAAAAAAAAAAAATTGACAGAGAGACCTTGGCTTCACTTGGTTATTTCTCAATGAAGTTTGTTTTTGTGTCCGTCTGTGTGCTGGTCTTCCTTCTCCTCTTATGGAAACAGGTGACTGATTACAAACTAAAGACAGGTGCAGATAAGTGTGGCAGGCTGCCAAGTACTGAGCTGAGGACAGGTGAATACTGACAGGGAGCAAAACTATACAAGTTTGTAGCTTTTTCCTTACTTACTATTTCTGAACTGAGAAAGCTCCTCAGATGAGAAGCGAAATGTTTTCAGCTACAGAATAGAAGTCCAGTTGTTTTTGTATTTAAACCTTTTTTTAATTTTTCTTACTCGCTGATGTTTTTGCAGCATTTTTCTTTTGCGTTGTTTTTTGTAGTTTGCAGCTCATTTTGCTGTTTGCGGTGCATTTGCTCCTGTCGGCCACCGTAGATTTTGTGCTTGTATCGAGAAATGGCTACTGTCATGCTAAACTTTCAAGTCCCCCAACTTAATAAGGATGGCTTTTTTATGTTTGCTTTTAAACAGGTTGTTTGAAATAAATATAAAAAACAAAACTTCAGACTGAACCCATACCAAACTGTGAGATATGTACTGAACCATTACTTATGCATACATATTGTTACTCTCCTAATATCTACAACATGTAAGATATTTTCATAACCTTTACACAAACCCCACTTCAAAATGGCAAAAATATCCTTTTAAGGTTGTTCTCTGAACTGAAGAAGTCAGACTTAAAACTATTTAAAACCTATGAACATGACTGTTACCTGCAGTGTGTGGCAGAGCTGATGGAGGCAGAAAATGTTTCTGAAAACTTCAGTGTCCCAGAATATTAAAGTTTTGTTATAGTTCTTTTTTTTTTTTTTACATGTCAACACATTCATCCCCAGAGGCTGTTTTACAGGATTATATCATAATTACACTTTGAACACTATAAAATAAAGACATCACACACATCATGATATTAAACCTTTGTATTATTTCAATTCATGTCTCCTGTCATATTTAAACACAAGTCTATATTAGACACTTCAGTTACATGCTAAAAAAACTGTCAAACACAGTGAAGTGAAAGTTAGAACATACACGGCAAAAAAACCTGGAACAGTCTTTATTGTCTGAGTCAAACAGAAACAGGTGGACTACAGAAACAGAAACAAGTGGATAACCTGATGTGTTGAGAAGTTTTACACAAAGATCACATCCGACTCTAAAATGGAAAAACTGTTTTAAAACCTTATTTTGATTGCTGGTGAAAGTCCCACATCCTAATCTTTATACAAGAGACGTAAATAGCCAGAAGAAGCTGAGATCCAGTTCATCTCTGGGTCTTCAGTGGTGAACTGGACTGAAAACAGACCCGCTGATTTTTAGGAGCAGTCATGTCATCAGAAAGTGAGAGACATTGTCCTGGAAAACTTCAACCCACTGCAGAGAATGCTGTTCTTTTTATCAATGGTCCCCAGTCCTGGTCAGTAGGAGCCATATGATGCATGTTTCACGTTGGTGAGGGGGACATCTGCCTCATTCCTGGGATCTGGGTCATCGCTTGGGAACTGAAAGAGCTGAAAACTGAGCCAAAATTCATCAAATCCCAGGAAAGAGACATAATTCCCATCAGTATGATCTTTACCAGGTTTCTGTAGAATTTGATGACCTGCTGAGGAGGTGATTCGATCATTTGAATCAGGTCAGAGAATAATTTAAAACACGCAGGAAAGTTGACCTTGAGGACCAGGACTGGGGACCACTGCTCAACAGGACTAAAGATAATTTAGCAGTACTGGTCCTCACATATGTCAGGTGATAAAATTCCTCTACATGAATCTTCCTAATAGCCAACACTCTGTTTTTATTTCACCAACAGAATAAATCTGAGAAGTGTAATTGTTACAAACCAGGAGTCCACATTTCTACACAAAGTCTTGGAAACATTGAATTCGTCTTTTAACAGTTATATCATCTGTCAGGAAACTGGTATTGTATCCTTTGAAATGAGACAGAGCTGTGACAAAGAATAAAAAATTGAGTTTTATGCTATAGTTTGTATGAAGAAAGTTACTGGAAAACATCTTCACAAGACATTTAGCTTGATGTGTTTTGTACAGTTTGTGTGGAACGATACAATCTTTGACATTATGATGAAGAGTTTTTATCTGGAATGACTTCCCTGATGCTCTCTTCCTGAGTTAATGCAACCTTGGACAGAATTCAACAACAAAACTATGATAAAAACAAATGATTTTATTTCAGTTATTCATGTCTTGGAATCAGTGGTCGTGGAGTTACAGCGGAAGAGTCACACAGACAAAGATAAACCTGAAAGGGGAAAGTTTTCCTTGTTGTCTCTCTTGTCTCGAGGTTTAGAAGAAGTTCTCCAAATCAACAGAAAACAGGAGAATGACAGAGCTCACTTCACTGAAGGTGGCACCAGTCTGACCAAAACTTGTCGATCCCAGGACAGTATGGAACTGTGGACTGCTGCGCCCTGGAGCTAACCTTCGGGGTTTATTTATACAACTGGGCAGGATGTCAGCAGTTTGGAGGGTTGAGTCAAAGGTCAGGGGTCAGACATAGAAAAGCCGTACCCTGGAAGTACTTACATGGAGGTCATTATCATAGAACTTTGTCTCTATGATCACGTTACCACTGCAACACAAGAACAGCGAGAAATATTAACAGATGTGAAAATTAAGACCCGCCTTATATGTACGCAATATGACTTAACACGACTGTGTTCTTTAGCATGGTTCTGACTGCAGGAACTACTATACAACAATCCTTTTGACCCTGTTCACACCAGGTTCTTTAATCCACCTGTAGCTATTGGATTGCATTTAGATAGGGTGTGCACCGTTTCAATGTGCAGACCACCTTTGGAGGTGGTCTGGACCCTTTTGATCTAAACACAATCTGTCCTTAGCCCCACTGTAGAACCTCCTACTGAACTGACACGAACCCCACAAAGCAGTGGTCAATACCTGGACATCTCAGGGTAAAACGAAAAAGTCAATATTATCTCCCAGCTGATAAATAGACAGCCATCCTTGGAAATATTCTGAAGATTCAGGTTTTCTTCTTTTTGTCTTCAATTACATTTTTTAAATGAACTGTTTATCAGAGGCCTTTTAAAAAAATGTACATTTTGTCAAGATTTTAATATTCAGAGTGGAGCAGAACACTTATTGGTCCTGCTGTAGTCACTGTGAGCTATAATGTGCTCTCAATCATTGTATCCTCCTTCATTTTGCACATATTGGGTCAAGTAATTAATGAAGCAAATTAAGAGATAACAGAACAGGGCCTCTGTCTTGTTATGGGGTGAGGTGGGACAAGGATGGACAAGGAACAAGAACCATCTGGACTTTAAACTGGGGAGATTATTTTAAAAAAATGCCAAAAGTCATGACTTTTTTTTGACCGATTTAAGATTTTGACTGTATATCATTTGTTGAATCAGGTGATGTGTTCTTAGCCCATTTGTAGGTTTCAACTGTACACACCTGTGGCCACAATTATTTTATTTGTAGATTTCCACTGTGTATACCAGTGTCCTATGGTGACTTGGGTCACAGTTTTAATACAATTGTATATTTGTGTTGTGCACACAACTGTAATATCTTGGTTTTAGCCTATCTGTAGGTTTCCACTGTGCATACTGATGCCATATGTTAACTCAGTTCATGTGTTTTAATTCCATATGTACATTTCCACTGCTTATCCGATTGCCATATGTTGACTCAGGTCATTTGTTTTTTAGTCCATTAGTTTTTACTCTGTACACTAGTGCTATGTGTGCACAGTGTACACCTGTGTCTTAGTATACCGAGTATGACATGTTTCAGGTAGGAGCTGCATTGGCACCCTTGCACAATTCTGTAAAAAGTTTCTTTTGATTTTTTGAAATTTCTGCAATACTGCTACTGTACCTTATTATCTCAAAGCTAGACACATAATGTACTGAAGAAGCAATTCAACAATCCAATTTAAAGAAACATGTAAAATTTGCAGGACTATGGACCACGAGAAGGAGAACTGAAAAACACTCGTGTGTACCATGGCTGTTCAGTGCAGCTCATGGTCTGATTCAGAAACAAACAAACAAGCTGAATAAAAAAACAGAAATAAGAAGAATATATTAGTAATGACTTACGTTAAAACATTGGCTGGCATCATTTGGGACTCTGGAGCTGCTTCTATCAGGGACTGCCATGTGTTGGTGGAGTTTGGAATTACAAAACCAAACTCAAAAAACCATTCTGCACACACAAAAACAGGCAACTTACTTAGTACAACAAACCATTCAGAACACATCATTATGTCACACAGCAGAAATATTTACAGTGGGATTATCTTTGAAAGGGTACACATTATGTACAGTGGGAAAAGTCAAAATAAGGGCTTCTCTAACTTTTGATTAAAAATGTCCAAATCTGATTTCTAGATAAGGTTGCAGGTCTGAAATAAGTTGTGATAAGCAAATCTTTTTTTTTTTTAAATTTATTTACAACCTAAACTATTTGTACCGTTTATCTACAAGCAGCACTAGATTCAGTGTTGTTTTATGCAATTCATTCTTTCAAAGACAAGTCACCTGAATCCATGAAACTAGGTCTAAAAGTAAACTTTTCTCATAAGCTCCTGCTGGAGCTTTGTGCCCCAGGCTTTGCCACCCCAAGAAAAAAATCTCAAGACACTAACTTCTGACATCATGTACAAAATTTTACTAACTAATTATCTTTCATGTCTAAAAAAATAAAATTCCTTTGTTTTCATACAAAAGATGCATGTTAGGGTAATTTGTAAGTCTATATTGTCACCAGGTTTCGAGTGAGAGAGAATGGTTGTCTCATTTGTCTCTATGTGTCCCTGTGATGGCTTTGGGACCTGTCCAGCGTGTCCCCCGCCTCTCGTACAGTGACTGCTGGAGATGGGCATGAGCACCCCACAACCCAGAAAGGCAAAGTGGGTAAAGAATAAATATTAACCCTCCAATGGTCTACAGATCAAATTGACCTGAAGTTACAAGGGCTTCTCTACCTCTCTCTCTTTCAAGGGTCAAATAACCCCAACCTAAAGGCAGCATGGCACTGTAAAATGAAAATGATAAAAGAGAAAAGTCACAGATGTTCTGGGAGTTTCTTTGTCAACTCATCTTTAAAAATTTTTTAAGTCTACAGTTCTTCTATTTGCATATTTAGATAACTCTATGGTGATGTGATGTCCACAGATTTGTTGGTATCCTTCCACAATAATAAAAAAACTTTATAAAAAACTTGAAACTGACAAATGTTTAATGACCTCTCATGTTTATTCTGTTTATTCCCATTTTTTTTGCTTTTGATCATTGATTCAGTTGAATATTTCTTGAAATTAAATAGATGAAATGGTATTAACAATAAAGCTGGTAGATTTAGTTTAATATTTTGGAGCAACATCTTTTGTAGCAATCAGTGCTAACAAGCAATCTCTGTAGTTCACAATAAGACGCCTGCATTTGCCAACAGATAATTTGGCCCACTCCTCCTGAGCAAACTGCTCAGTCTGACTCAAGTTTGAAGAACTGTCTCCATGGTGTAGTTTTCAGATCTTTCCATACATGTTCAACATATTTAAGATCTAAGCTTATAGAGGGCCATTTAGTCCATCGTTATTTTCTCAGCTATTGATGCTTTTAACTGTATGTTTGGGGTCAATATCCCGTTAACAGACTGACACTAGGCAGTATGTTTCAAGGTTTGAGACTTCATTGTGCCCTGCACAGATTTAAGGTTCCCCGTGCCAGAGGCAACAAAGCCTCCAACCCCAAAACTTGTACCACTTAGTGAATTTAAACCAAGTTTAAATATTTTAAATACCCAAACACCTGGATGCAAATGTTTCAATTTATGATTTCTGTCACTGATTCTGAGGACAGCTGCATAAACTTAGAGTAAATATTTTTATTTTTTATTTGTTTATAGCTTTAAAGTCCTTTTCTGTTTTTTGTAATGTGTAAAATTTCTCTGTACATTTGTGTGGTATGTTAGTGTTGTTTTGAGCCAGGACACTGTAAATGAGTTTAAATCTCATGAGTATGAATTTGCAGGTTAAATGACGGTCTAACTACTGTAACTGTGTGTGTTGTGAAGAGTGTGTTGTCTTCATGGGACTCTGTAACCAGAACTCAGGGCCCAGAGGACAATCCTAAAAACACACGGGAACAGGGCAGCAACACCATGAAGAAAACCTTTTAGTTCACCAAGCTGACATGATGTATAATAATCCTGTTTGTTTCCAATATTCTTTAGTAACACTTTTTTTTACCATCTTAAAACATCCATATATTCTTGTCTTCAGTTGTTATTTGTAGTAATCTTATATGTACAGATAATTCAGAAAGTATTTAGACCCCCTTCCCCTTTTGTAGTTTTGTTTTGTTGCTGCTTGATGCTGCAATTTTTTAATTAAGAAAAAATATTTTTCTTGTATCTTGGCACCTGAAAACAATTTTTTTTAAGAATTTTGTTAATTTGTTAAACAAAACAACCAAAAAAATGAAATATCACCTTTCCATCAGTATTCAGACCCTTTCTTTAGTCCTGAGTTGAAGCAGCTTTGGTAGCTGATCCAGTCTCAGGTCTGTTTGGGTTGGATGCAACAGGTTTTACACACCTGGAGCTGAGGGTTTTCTGCCATTCTTCTTAATAAATCCTCTCATTTTCAGTCCAATTGGATGAGGCTCATTGGTCGACCAACATTTTCATGTCTCTCCAGAAATGTCTGAAGGGGTTCAAGTCTCGTCTCTGGCTGGTCCAGTTCAGGACAGTTGTCCCCCTAAGCTCCTCCTGTATTGCCTTCTCTGTGTGCTTTGGATCACTGTCATGTTGGAAGGTGAGAGCTCTGTAAAACTGTTAGTTTTCCCTCAACCCTGACCAGTCTCCCAGTCCCTGCCACTGAAAAACACCCCACAGCATAATGCTGCTACCACCATGCTTCACTGTAGGGATGGTGTTGCTAGGTTTCCTCCTGACATAAAGATTAAAACTGAGTCCAAACAAGTTTGACATTCTTCCATTACACTGTTAGATAGCTAGACCACCTGTGACCTTGACATTTGACCAGATCAGCACCAAAATCTAATCATTTGTTCCTTGTAGCATGTTTGTCATTTCCTAAAAATTTCAAGAAAATCAGTTCATAACTTTTTGGGTAATCTTGTACGTACAGACAGACAGACGCTACAGAAAACATTACCTTCTTGGCAGAGGTAAAGAGAGAATTAAGATGGTTTTGTTGAGACCACCTATTGTAAAGATATTGTGAAAAATGCTGAGCAAGAATAAGACCACATGCACAACGATTTCTTACTGCCAAAGGGCAGGATAAGTGCAGATACTAAGGACAAAGTCTTGGAAGAGTCCTGGTTATATCAAACTTTTTCCATGTGAGGATTATGAAGACCACTGGGCTGTTTGAAGCCTTCCTCAGATGGGTTTCTTGAAACAATTCCAGTTTCTGAACTCTTGAGTCCTTTGACATTGTTTGGTTTTTACTTTGATTGTCAGCTGGGGGTCCAAATCCGCTACAATTTACCACAGATGGACTAAAATCAAGATGTAGAAACATTTCAGAAGAGATCAGGAGAAGTGAAAGGAACCTAAGCTACAGTTCAAGTGTTCTTGAAGGAGGTCTGAATACTCACAGAAATAGAATATTTCATTTTTTATTTGTAATAAATTTAAAAAACATGTTTGCACTTTGTTATTATGGGGTACTAAGCCTAAATTTATGAGGAAAATAAATATTTAATTGAATGCAGCACCAAAACTCTGGCTTCCTCCCACAGACCTAAAACAGGCCTGTTAAGTTAACTGGCAGCTCTAAATTGTTCCTAGGTGTGAGTGACAGAGTGAATGGTTGTTTTTCTCGTTTGTCTCTGTGTTCCTGTGATGGACTGGAAACCTGTCCAGGGTGTACCCCGCCTCTCACGCAATGACTGCTGGAGATAGGCACGTTCAGGTTAGTTGTGTAGAGATGTAGTAGAGTGCTGTATGTATCGTAAATGAGGCCACAGATTGTGCTGTAAAGCGCACTGAGTGGCCTGGTTGGCTTGGAAGGTGATATAGTACAGTACAGTCCATTTACTTACAATGTTGTTTGCTACAGAAGTGTAGCCCTTTGTTAGGAAGTGTTAGAGGTTTAACCTTTTTAAAAGCCTATCCAAATAGTGGGTCTGTAAATTAGCTACCAAGCAGAAGGCAACAGGGAAATAGTTACTTTAGTTAATTTGCAATACTGTTTTAGTATCATTGCTGAATAAATCTGTATGGACTGACAGGAATTTTAAAAAAGCTAAATGTGATGGTAAAAACACTTATGTATTGTGTAATCAAAGATTATGCAGTTTTGGTTTGTTTGGAAAACTTAAGGGGAACTTCATAGAATATGATTTGTGTTAATACAAATCAAACAAAATATATATAACAAAAAATGAAGCACAATAAAACAAACAAAAACATTTAGGTGGCAAAACATTTCATTTGCAAACAAAAAAATTCAAAAGTAAAACATCTGATATGCAAACAAAATATTTACAACTGAAGCCAGATATTTCCACCCACTGTATAGGAACACTGAACCATTTTTTTTGTTCTCATGTGCTCTCTTGTGAGTATGTGATTGGGGGTCTGTTGCTACAGGTCATTCAGTACCTACACAAATGGTGCAAGAGTCTGGTTCACATCGCCGGCAGTAAGCCAGAGCCCTTCAGGGTGAGTTTTGTATTCCACCAGGGCTGCCCATTATTACCAATTCTGTTCATAACTTTTATAGACAAAATTTCTCAGTGCAGCCTCTTGGTGGAAGGGTTCCGGTTTGGTGGTCTCAGGATTCTGTCTTTGTTATTTGTCGATGATGTGATCCTGTATTGTGCATTCTGTACCAGTCTGTTGTGGTGAAGAGGGAGCTGAGCTGCAATGCAAAGCTCTATTACCCCTTTTCCAAGGACACTAACGGTCCCGGCTCCACTCCACTCGGTTCACTTTGCGAGCGTTTCCACAGGCCTTTTTCGAGGCCAGCCCCGGCAATTTTTGGCCCTGCTTTGAAGCAGGGTCCAACCGGGCGGCCCTGCTTTCGTGGGTGACACAAACTAGCTCCTGTTCTCTCATTGGTCGTGGGTGTGGTCAGATTGAAGCGTAAGAAGAGCGAAGAAAACACCGATAGACAATTTTGGAACGGTAGCGAAGTAAAAGGACTATAAACAACAGCGTTAGCTTACCCTGCAATGTTTGTCCCCCAGCTGAAGGGGCTGTAAAGCCTAAAATGTCCGGTGGATAACAGCTGTCCGACTCCGTGCAACAATCGCGGCATCCAGAGCTTTTCTTCCACTGCGCCTCTCTTCCTGAAGTCTCAGGAAAATCCCCAGAAGCTCAAAAAACAGCAAGAACAAAGGGCCAATGTTGTCCATAGCTCTTCCGTTGTTTACACAAATGCGGTAGCGCACGGTGCAGCTTTGGACCCCGCCTCCCCCCTCCCACCAACACAAGGAGGCGTTCCTCTGCTACCGAGCAGACTGGCGGGTGGAGAGCCAATGGAAAAGGAGCATAAGTTTACCAGTTGAGCCATGTTCCTACCCTTGCCTATGGTCACAAACTCTAGGTAGTGACCGAAAGAACAAGATTGCCACTACAGGTGATCAAAATTCAGTTTTTCCCACAGGGTAGCTGGGCTCTCCTTTAGACAGAAACCTCCCTAGATGCCTTGCTAGGGAGGTGTTCCAGACATGTCCAACTGGGAGTAGACCCAAGGGAAGAACCAGGACCCGCTGGAGAAACTAGGTCTCTTGGCTGGCCTGGGAACGACTTGGAATCCTCCCAGAAGAGATGGAAGAGGTGGCTGTGGGAAGAGATGTCTGGGCTTCCATGCTTAAGCTGCTGCCGTGCAATCAGACTCTGGAACAAGCGACGGATGATGGATACATGGATGGATGGATGGATGGATAGGATGGTCAAAATACTGATGGTGTAGCTCCTCGATAGCTTGCTGAGGATCTATTGATCCCTGAGGCTTATTAGAACGCTTATACATAAAGTTGGTCCAACGTGCAATGTCATATCACATCAGGAATGAAGACAGGTCATTACAGTAAGGATTACATTGTTTCTGTTTCTGCAGGTTAACTCTGAAATGCAGTCTGTACAATCAGCAGTACAACTGCTTAGCTATCAATAGCCTATAGATAGCCTTTCATATCCCATAAAGACTAGCGTATGTTGTATAGCTTAAGTTTTCTTTAAAATTTAAAACAACAAAAAAGCCCCAGCAGCAGAACCAAAACGTGCCTGTCAGAATAAAAGCTTCGGCAGCAGAACCAAAACGTGCCTGTCAGAATAAAAGCCTCGGCAGCAGAACCAAAACGTGCCTGTCAGAATAAAAGCCTCGGCAGCAGAACCAAAACGTGCCTGTCAGAACAGGAACTGTATCAGTCTGAATGAAACAAAGTGAACTTGGAACCAAAAAAAATTGTATCAAACAAATAAAAAAAAAAAAAATCAACAATTTTAACAAGTACAGGTGCTGGTCATAAAATTAGAATATCATGAAAAAGTAGATTGATTTCAGTAATTCCATTTAAAAAGAGAAACTTGTATATTATATTCATACATTACATACAAACTCATATATTTCAAATGTTTATTTCGTTTAATTTTGATGATAACAAATGACAAATGAAAATCTCAAATTCATCATATCAGAAAATTAGAATATTACTGAAGACCAATAAAAACAAAGGATTTATAGAAATGTTGG
>NC_051447.1:2153155-2161831 GCF_001649575.2 Kryptolebias marmoratus
ATCATCAAAATTAAACGAAATAAACATTTGAAATATATGAGTTTGTATGTAATGTATGAATATAATATACAAGTTTCACTTTTTAAATGGAATTACTGAAATCAATCTACTTTTTCATGATATTCTAATTTTATGACCAGCACCTGTATATGGATAGTTTTTTGCAAATCAAATGTTTTGCTTTAGAAATGTTTATATTCTAACTTTATTGTGTATTATTTTATGTCAGACTTTAACTATTTTATTTGAACTGACTTAAATCTATCGCTATCTAATCTGCTTAGTACTAAAGGTGATTCTAACTAAATTTATATGAGAAGAAGGTCTAATAAAATGAAAGTCTAATCTTCCTCGTAGAGTTCTCTATTAATATAAAACTATTTTTACTTTACTAAAGCATGAAGCTGTTCCAATAACATAATCCCTACGATGTGCCAAATGTTTAGCTGATCTGTGAGCTTTTACGGTGATTACCTTCTAGACACTGTCCTTTGAAGAAAACTTTCTGCTCCAACCTGAACTTCTGCAGCTGCTTAGTGGAAGAAAAGTTCAGTTCTCTGGACACCGCTTTACATTTAAGGATCTTCTTTGGAACACGAGCTGAGAAAAGGTCAGATATCACAGGTGACTGTGCTAAAAGCCAAATAAAGTCAGTTCTGAAGGGAAAAAAAAAAATTAATTAAAAAATCATCAGCAGAACTATGACAGGACCTAGTAAAAGTTATTAAAACCAATCTGTGTGATGCAAGATGATTGCTGAGGAAAATCTGTTTTCAGTGTGCGTGCCAGATCTAATTAAATAATGACACTTTTTACGTAAAATTTCAAAATGTCTGCCGAAACTTGTTTCATCTTCATGTTTAAAGTCTAGCAGAAACCTTTTCATGCGTTGAGTCTACATGTAGAAAGAACGGAGGTTTAAAGAGACACTCTCGTCAAGTGTGGTGTGAACAGTTTTTATCCTGTTTACAGGACAGACTGAAGTGTAAAAAGATTAAGAATTTTTTTAAGTAATGTCAGACGGAGGTTGCAGTGTGACTTTACCTTCATGTTCGACTCCTGGTACAGACAGATCTTCCGTTCCCTGCCACAGGACTTTACCTGTCTCTGCGTCCCGAAGATTCATCCAGTTTCTACCAACAAACAGTTAAGGGGCAACAAGCAAAAGCAAGAAAAAGAAATGGACACTTATCCTGCCTTAGTTTATGGTGGGTCTGTGTGTACTCAAGATTTGGAGCTTCTCAGAATTTCAGAAATAGTGACTTGACCTGTTTTGCACATGGACACTATCACTTTGTGTCTTTCAGAGCACAATTGAGCATTATACATTTTTTTTGTTTTTTATATCATTAACTGTCATTTGTTGGTGCAATTGTTTAATCTCGAGCTAAATTTTGGAGTGGCAGTAGCTAAAAGTCACTCATAACACACTCTGAGCGTTAACAGTCATATGAGATGTTGCAGTTTTGCAGTATTTTCACGTTATTTTCAAAATGGCTATATACATCATTTCTCATTATAAAATTCTCCTAATCTCTCTGGGATGAAATTTGCATTCCTTCCAAGAATACTAGGCCTTTAACTTGGACATGTTTTTCTCTGACAATAATAACTCAGTCCTGGTTTGTTTTTTTTATCCTGTTTTTTTTTTTAAATCTCCATTTAATCTAATTTTTTTCTTATCAAAAGCTGAATGATGGAAGGTGCAAACAGCAGAAAAACAGTGGTATGGACATCTCCATCTCAGATGGAACAAAACACCACAGTTATACTGCATGCTAACTAGAACCTTAAATGTATATCGCACAGTTAAAGTAGAAACATTCAAATCTTTTTCTTTAGTTCGAAAATAAATCTGATGATGCACCTGCAGTTACAGCCTCAGCCCTTCTGTGTCCTCACTGATAAGTGTCTGCAGATGGTAAGAAGTGGCTTCATGTATTTTTAACCTCATACCTCAACTACATATTAAAATTAAAGGTTTAATACGTACATTAAGAATTCTGCCTTTAATGACAGTTTTAATTCAAGATGGCCGCCTCAGCCATACATCACAGCACATCTCGTAAGATGTAACAATGCTTGGAGTATGTGTTGAGGATGACTCTCAACTACTACCACACCAAATTAAAGAATTTGACCCATTTTTTGCTTGCTAAATTTGCTTGTCTATGGTGGCTGTCTTAAATGGGATTAACTGCCAAAGTTAATTAGTTGTAGATGTACATCCAATGATTACTGTCTAAGAGTTTCATTCAAATTTATCCAGTGGTTCATGAGATATTTTGCTCACGGTACAGACAAACAAACCCACATAAGCGTGCGCACACACAGACATATTTATATTGATATGAATATTCCTCTTCTAAAATCAATTCTGGTCTTCGGTTAAAAAGCATTTAGGTGTCAGAACATCAACACAAAGTGATGAAGACGAGAGGAGAAGCTTCATTATTCTCTTTAGATTATGACACAACAGACTCTTACTGTCAGGAGGAGTGAATGACAAACCTGAAAACGCTTTAATCTTCCAGGTTTAAATCCGGATTGGCTCCTAATCTGAATGTGTAACACATGTAGGAAGGGTGCTGCTCCCCTGAGTTTCATGTTTCCTTCAATGTAAAAAAAAAATGTTTATTTTATTTTAATGTAATTTAAATTCCATTTACTTCTTTAACCAGTTGTTTGTGTGCAGGGGTGTCCAATCCTGGTCCTCGAGGGCCACCATCCTGCATGTTTTACACCTGATTTAAAACAATGTGTGATTAACAGGCTTCTGCAGAACATGAAGAGGTCATTTAACCACTGAATCAGGTGTGTTGGAGCAGGGAAACAAGTAAAACATGCAGGATGGTGGCCCTCGAGGACCAGGATTAGAGCAATGAGGCTGTCATCGCCCACAGAGCCCACAGGTAGGGGGAGGTACTGCACAGCATTTTCCTGCCTGGAGTTACTGGACAGCAGCCTCTCCCCATTTATGTGATACAGAAGATGGCGTCTGCTTAATGACATGTAGCAAAAGAATCTGCAAAATTTAACTTTTTCTCCCCACACAAGCTAAGAGTCATTTCTGACCCAAAAAGATAAATCTAGATGGAGATCACACACTTAGACTGACTCTGAATATGTCAGTGGGCACAGTAAAATTTCACCAATCCAGTGTACTTTTGTATGTATATACAAGTTTCAGGACTATGTAAAACACATTTACAAGCCATGAACACAAAGGCAGCGCCTATAGATGAATTAGCCACAGAAATATGAGCTCCAGCTTACAGTTCCACTGAAATCTGCTTACAGGAGCAGCTAACGGAGTTTTATCGAGGCTGCTGCCAAACAAGCAACAAGACCACTAAAAGCTTCTTACTACAGCTGACGCTTATACTCAAATGTAGATTACTTCAAACAGCCTGTAGTCTGTGTGTTTATACTCGGATGTAAAGTACTCCACACAGACAGTAGGAAGAGTTTTTAAACACAAGCTACTGCTAACTGGAAGTGACTCAGATTAGCCCGAGCAGCTAACACTCCTCCCGGGCGAACCTAACGGTTCACGATGTGAGCCAAGCAGCTGGTTAAATGCACAGGTACACACCTGCGCGTTACATTACCATCAAACAACAGAAAAAGGATACAGTTTAAAACCCTTCATAATTTCCTTGGCCCGGTCTTCCGAAGACATTTCGACAATTGTTTGTTTCTGTTCCTTACCGTTGATCCAGAACTTGCTCTTAATTTGACTGTAGCAAGCTAACCACACGGCCAATGAATATTCTCTTGAAAGAGGGCAGAGAATAAGCAATTAACCCAGAACAGTTGGACTAAAAGAGGATAAATCCGATTCCAATAATGCAATCAGCTAAACATACCCCACCACAGAACAGACAGCTACTATGGCCAATCAACTGCGAGAATAACTCCTACCGGCCAATCACAGAGCGAGTACAGGCGTGGGTGGGACAGGAGTAGACATGGAATAGACGTAGGAAAGCTAGATACCGCACGACTTGTAGATTAGCCAATTTCTCAGATCTGTACGTCAGCAACGCCGCCATATTGGGGCGGTGAATTGGAGAGATCTGTCTTTGAGTAAACAAGAGAAAGAAACCTTTAATCACAGCATGTTGGAGCTACATAAACCTTTATACGAACACAGTTAAACCAATAAAACATTCTATGCACAGATTAAAAGGTAAAACTGGTTTTAGACGTGTTTTACTTTCAAAACATTATCATTTAAAACTTTTATAAAGAGATTAGTTGGTTACCTTTGGTTTACTGATATACAAAAGGGACTGAATGAGTTGATGAAGGATTGACAAGAATTTCCTTAAATGCATTTAGAAGTTTGAGACAATAAAGTCAAGCTGTCAGAATCAGATATGGTAGAAAATCATCTGCAATCAGTTTTGACAGGTTTGTCTCTTTTCTACTACTACTACTACATTTATAAACAACCACAGCTGCAACAAAGTGCTGCACATGTAAAGTCAAAGAACATTTATAACATAAAACAAAGAATAACAGTAAAAACAGTTAAGACAACAATAAGATCAATAAAAACAAAAAAACAAACAAACACACAAATAGAAGTAAAACAAACTAGAGTAGGTCTAAGGCTGTTCCAAAAGCCAATGAATAAAAATGCATTTTTAGAAGAATTTTAAAAGTGGGCAGTGAATGGGCTCATCTGATATGAAATGGAAGATCGTTCTATCATCTTAGAGCAGCAACACAAAAAGCTCTGTCCCCTTAGACCTTGGCACCTCAAGGAGCCGCTGATCAGGTGACCTGAGGCACTGAGCAGGAGAGTGCAGGTGAAGAAGCTCAAAGTGGTAGGATGGAATCTCTTCTGCATTTTCTGTGACCACCTGGAAGTGTGACGAATCCTGAGCCAAACATTGGAATGCGAGCATGGAAGTGAATAGCAAATGCGTGAAAACAGATAGAGTGCAGGTGAAATGGTTGAGTGTGTTGCAATTAATTGTGTAATCTGACTTGAAACTATAATGCACATTTCATTCTCCATCTTCCCCAAAGGACAAGAAAGTTTGATGGATGTAGTTAGTTAAGCTGTAGCGTGAAAATACAACCCAAAGTCTGGTGACTGACTTTGCAGTTATCGTTTTGAAGAGGAGCACCTGAAGTAACCTCCAATATTACAGTTAATATTATTATGGTTTTCTTTTTCATATGAGATACAAAAATGCAAGAATATGGATCAAATACAAGCACCATCTCCATTGTGGAGCCTGGGGGTCAACTGGGGAAGGATGGAAACAGGCTTTTAATGCAACTTCAGATCTGTAGAAATTTAAAGAAATCTTTACTTTCCAAATTGAATTTGTTCTGTAAGTGCTGGAATGTGGGAAAAACATTTTCAGTAAATAAATCTTTTATACATTGAATCCTGTTATGATTCCACTGATAAAACATGTTTGAAACTGATGGAGGGAATTTATGATTATTTATTAATGGACTAAGAACTGATGTGTCTGTCCAGCCATAATGCTTCTTATTTGGGACCGGATTTTAACAGAATGGGAGACTACAGGATTTTCAATCTTTTGTTTTGAGATGGGAAGAGCTGAATATAGCAATGCTTTTAAAGAGGAAGGATAACAGCTTTCATTCTCTGTCCCACAGCAATCAGCCCCCTGAGTGGACACCCAGAACAACAATGAAGGAACATTATACAAGCAGTAGTAACGTCAGAAACAGGGAAACTTCATTCCTCCCTGACAAGGTGATCTCTGCAAGAACATTTTTTTAATTCTTTCGGCTTTTCTATTCCAAATAAAATATGTCATAAGGGTGGCTAGTTTGATTGGAAAAAACATACTTTTTGGTAAGTTTAATTTGTATCCTGATATTTTCCCCTAATTCCTTTAAGATTTCCATTATCGCTAGAGCGAACTTTGCAGGGTTGGATATATGCAATAAGAGACTGTCTGCCTACAAAGAGATTTTATGTTCTGTCTTACCTCTTCCTATCCTGGTATACTCCTTCATTGCTTGTAATAAAAGAGCAAGCGCTTCGATGGCTAATGTAAAAAGTAACGGCGAGAGTGGACAGTCCTGTCTAGTTGAGCGGCCAAGAGAGAAATAACTTCAATGTACATTATTACTTTGCACCAAAGCCTGAGGTTGGGCATGTAAGAATGTCACCTGAGATATAAATCCTGAGCCAAATCCAAATTTTGACATGGTCGAAAAGAGGAAATCCCATTCAACCCTGTCAAAGGCTTTTTCTGCATCTAAGGAAAGTAAAATCTCAGGATGCAGATTCTTTGTCCCGAGAATGAATTATATTAAGTAATATTTAAAAACAGCTGTCTATTTTTGATAAATCTAGTTTTGTCTTGAGAAATGATTGTGTGTAAGATTGTTTCCAGACGGGTAGCTAAGATTTTTGCTAGTAATTTATTGTCTACACTAAGTAAACTCAAAGGCCTATAAGATGCAGGGTCCAGAAGGCTCTTTGTCCTTTATGTGGATGGTTTAAGCCCAGATGCAGATGAACACAGGGAGTGCCAAAGAACAACAATAAACAATAAAAAAAGAATAAACAAAACAGAACAATAAACTAAAAAACGACTAAGCAAAAAGTCCAAGTGTTAAGAAGAAATCGGAGGAGTCTGTTAAAGACTCAGGATGTTAACCACCAGGTCGAAGAGGCTGAATCAGAACAACAGTGTGCTACACCAGATGGACACCACAGTGAACCTTTTTCACCTTCACCTATAACAGAGACACTGAGAAGGTCTTCCCGACCCAAGAAACCTACAGAGAGGCTCATAGAACAACTGTAAATTGTTGTTGTGAAAACTTATTTGTTAAAATTTGCAGTAAGAGCCATAATATTTTTCTTTGAGACTGATGTTTGCATGTTGAAATGTAAAGTAGACACTTTAATTTATTTTAATCATACTGTGTTAATAACCCCCCCCCCCCAAAAAAAAAAACATTCTTGCAAAGAATCTTAGTTGTTGTGTTAACTGTAACATGGTGAATGTCAGGAGTGTTAGAACTTAACAGCATGACGGTGCTTTAAGAGTTTAGGTTATTATAACCAACCTGTTAGAAAAGGGGATGTAATGATAGTTGCTATTAAAGAATCAACCAATAGGGGGAGTTCGGAAACTAGGATGTACATAAAAACAGAAGAAGAAAAATAAAAGAGCTAGCTAAAGCTAGCATGAGCAGCACTTGATGTTTTATTCAAGTGAAGAATAAGAACATTACAGTGGAGGCACAGAAGGCTCTGCAGAGGGCACTGGAGGCGCAGAGGGCGGTTTGAGTGACCTGGCAGGCTTAGGAGACTTGGTGGAACTGGCTGGCTTGGAAATCTGAGAAACTGAGGGTTCTGAGGGTGAAGATGGCTGTGGATCTATGGGTGCATTGCTTAAATGTTCTTTTAACTGAGTGACTTTGGAAAGAGCAATGAAGAATACTGGAAGACTGAGTAGTCCAGGACGGGACAGGAGGATCTTTTCAATGAGGTGACAGGCGGCAAGATTGTGTTTTGGGTCCAGATTATTCTTTGTTGAGGAAAGTAGTCTGTGGATCAGAGAAGAAATGTCCAGGAGCTCGGAGGGAGAAAACTCAGATGCTGCAATGTGGTGGTAAAAAGAATAGGGATCTAATACTGGGGACCGGGGAGGAAACTTGGGAACGGGACCTGGTGCATATGGAACAGATGGAGTCCTGGTATCTGCAGTGGATGGTGTAGGCGCTGGATTTGCCGCGGTTGGTAGGGGCGTAGAGGCTGCTAAGGCCGGTGGAGGTGTGGCGAATGCCTCGACCAGTCCCCTCCTTCGCTTATGGCAACCATGAGTCGCGGTGGAGACCGCTGCCAGATAACTGGGCTCATCTAGGACACTGAGCGGGTGCTGTTCTTTTAACTCCCCCAAGATCCAGGTCTTGTCCTCCTTGGTGAGGGAGACTCAGGGAAGGGAGTCTGCTGAGTTCTGGACTGGCTGGTCCATTCTGTCATAAGGGGGGGAGAGAGTGGCGAACCCAATGTGCAGACTCATTTTAAGGAAAGAATAAAAATGTATTTTTAATATTTTTAAATAAAAGAACAAAAACAAAAGGCTGGCTGGGCAGCCAAACAAACCATAACAAAAATTCTAAGTGATACAAAAAGACAAGACGAGGTGAGGCAAGCCGAGGCAAAAGGAGAGAACCAGATGACGTGCAAGAGACAATGGACCAGAAAGGAAGTGGAGAAAGTGACCAGGTTTTAAAGCTAAGGGTAATTAGGGGAAGTGGGCACAGATGAGTGATTACAACTTGGAACAGGTAAAGTTGGGCGTGGCAGGAAGACAAGAGATAAACAGAGGAGAAGTGAATGATGACAGGGAACAAAGACACAAGGAACAAAATAAATAAATAACAAAATAAAATGAAACTCAAACAGAAGCATGAATCAGAAACAAGAAAACATAACTCCTGAAAACAGAAAAACAAAGAACCAAAGCCAAAAACAAACTCAAAAATACTTAGATTCATGACAGGTTCTATTTCGTATAGGCTTCGCCCTTTAAGGCTATCGCTAATGGGTTTATCCCTTCGCGCGCAGCGCAGCACTGAAAACTTTAGTCCACGCCCACCTGCTGTGTGGGCCCCACCCCGGTCCGTATAAATAATGGTGAGACCGGGCATTCGGCTCCC
>NC_051447.1:2161931-2163486 GCF_001649575.2 Kryptolebias marmoratus
GGTCTCACCGTTATTTATACGGACCGGGGTGGGGCCCACACAGCAGGTGGGCGTGGACTAAAGTTTTCAGTGCTGCGCTGCGCGCGAAGGGATAAACCCACTAGCGATAGCCTTAAAGGGCTGCGCCTATACTCATAGAATCTGGGGTTACAATACGTAACCAACGTTTTTAATTTCTTCTATTCCATCTTTATTTGCTAATATGCTGTTATCAGATCTCCACTTCTTTGATGTTTGGTTATTTCTAAGAGCTACATGTAGAGTTAGAGGATCATGATCTGATAGCATTAGTGTTTCATAGTTACATTGTTTCACTAACTGTAGAAGTTTACTGTCTAATAAAAAATAATCAATCCTAACATAAGTTTGGTGAACTGGAGAGTAATAAGAGTTTTACCGCATGTTGGGGTATAGGGACCACCCTGGATCTTTTATAGATGTCCATAATTTTTTTTTCATTTACTAATGTGATCAGATTATCATAAAGTTTACCAGTGACTATTATGTGTCTGCCTTGGGAGTCCGGTAGTACTTTAGAAACAATAAATGGTAGTGTTTTTTAAATTATATTGCTGTGCCTTTACTCTTTGCTCCAAAGTTAGAGTGAAATATCTGTCCTATCCAGTTAATGTGTAGTCTGTTCTAGTTCCTAATTTTTCAAATGTGTTTCTTGTAGAAAACCTATATCTATATTTTGTTTTTTCAAATGCTCTAAAGTATTACCCAGTTTTGTATTTCTGTTAAGCCTTTTACAATTTCAGGTCACAAATTTGACTAAGTTGTGTGAAATTGTTTTAGCCAACCTGGTGTTATCAGTGGTCGTGTTTAATTATCGTGTGGCAGTCAGTTCTATCTTTGATGGTGTCCTCTGAAATATAACACAATCTGAACACAAGAACAAACCCTTGGGGTAAACCTTAACTCCCTCCCCGTCTTCCCTTAACTAAACTAAAAGTAAACTAGAGTCCTTGGATTCTTGACTATCCACTAAACTCCTTATGGTCATATACTATGTACTCCTGGGTCAAAAAACCTGTGGTCCGGTCTTAATAAATAAGAGTAAACATGAATCAAATCTATTACTGTAAATGCAATGTACCTCCATATTCCCATTCGTAAATATGTATAATAAGTCATTTTGTATTCCTATGTTACAAAACAGCCAACCTAGGCCTATCTGCAAACACACACACAACACCGTCTTCTCACTGTCTCTACACACAAATACGCACACTTTCCGCTGTTTCTGTCATCCCCCCCCCCCTCCTTCCCTCTTTCTCTATCTTAGTTAGTAATTCTTACATCGGCTGTTTTAGCGGGCCACTGGTACCATTTAGAAATTCGGTACCGTTTAGTTTAGCTTTATCTTCCTGTACACTTAGTTTAGTTCTGTACATTTAGTCATGCTTAGATCGGTTTAGTTTAGCTACTATTTTTGACTGTCTTAGCTCATGCTCAGATATGTCTGGTTTTACTTCGGCTGTATAGCGGGCCTGGGGTACTTTTAGATAGTTCGGTACCGTTAGTTTTAGTTTTAGCTTAGTTTAGTTCTGTA
>NC_051447.1:2164586-2168169 GCF_001649575.2 Kryptolebias marmoratus
GGAGAGGTGGACAGGTCCAGGGTTGACAGATTAGGTTCTTTCCAGGTGGCAGGTGACAGAAAACGGGTGATGAGGGGCTGGCAGGTCGTGCACAGTGGAACGATTCCAATCTCACAGAGAATCCAGGAAGAAACGTCCGGTAAACTCCAAGCTTCAGTTTCAACAGGCAAGAAAACACAGAGAAGTCACCTGAGGAAAACAACAGGTTAAATGCAAAAGCACCAGGAGATTCTTGGTTCAGGAGGTCTGAGAGTTACCATGTAGGTTAACATTCCAGTGGTGAGAGACTGGCATCCTGCTCCTTATATACACGCCTGGTAACGAGGCTGATAATCCGCAGGTGTAGCATCAGTGCACCTGCGTCTGATCACCTGCCTCCACAGCCCGTCCAGCACGCCCTCTGGAGGAGAAAACCTGGAACAACCCGAGAACAGAACCTATCTTCTGACAGTATTTTGGTTAGCATTGTCATGTTTTAGCTTAGTTATCCTGTACCTGCATTATCATGTTCTGTAACTTTGTATTGTTGTTTAGTTTTCTCTCTTGTATTTTGTCTGTAACTTTGTCTGTAATTTTGTTCTTGTGTTGTAAAGCACTTTGAGTTGCCTTGTGCTGAAAAGTGCTATATAAATAAATGTACCTTACCTTACCTTACCTTGTTATAAACCAAGTAGGACAGGGGTAGGAACAAACAGAGAAACAAACAAACGTCTTGTTTATGTGTTCCTGTTGGCATCATGATTGTATTTTAAAGAGTAAATTCACTTATACTAGATACCCAGATTCTCAATTACATTTCTTCCTCTTTGTCTCATGCAGTCTAAGACTGTGTTTTGATGAAGTTTTTTGGCAGATCATGTCTCCATGAATGAGTGTTTAGTGTTGTCCACTGTTATGTTCAGCTTTGATTGGTAGTGCAGACTGTACGGTATTCCAGCATTGTGCAGTTTGGCCTTTGCTCCTGGATAACTGCAGAATCTTCTCCCTGAATAATTTAGGCGAAAATAATGTAGGCAAGCTATCAGTGCTCTCTGGCGCCCTCCTGTTGGTGGTTTGGGGTCAAATGTTCTATGAGTTTGGTCTATCAATTTCAGGATTTGGGTTTTTTGAGTTTCTTTTGTATTAGGTTTATTGTCTATAATTCAGTTTTATTTCTTCGTTGTTCCTGTTTTTAGTTTTATGTTTAGCTTTGCTCCCTGTGCCCTCTGTATGTGGTGATTTGGAGTTTTGGTTGTACTTACTGGTGGGCCGTCCTGGCCCTTTGATTGGCAGCGCCTCTCCACTCCTTCCACACCTGCAGAGGATTAGGCTCATCAGGAGAAGTCGGGTACTTAAGGCTGTGGTGGGAACCAGATCAGTGCTGGAGCATTGTTTGCCCTGTGGTAAAGTTCTTAGCCTTTTTTGAAGTCTCGTTCTTGTGAACTGCTTTTCTGAGGATTGTGCCTGTTCTTCTCTGTACGCCTTCAGGATTACCTGTTTGTCTCGTGGATCCAGTCTGGTCTGTGTCCGGAGCCTGTCACGAAGTTAAGTGCCTGACCCTTTTACCTATGCCTGTCTGCCAACTGTTTTGCTCCTGTCTGGAAAGGATATCTTCCTGCTGCCTTTTGGAAACCTGCTAACAGGAGAGCATGCTACCTGGAAGTACCAACCTAATCCACTCACCTCCTCACAGAAGGCTGTTCATCTCGCTGTAAGAAACTCTTACCTGGGAAAATTACTCTGTACACACTTACCTGCCCTCCTCCAGAAGATCACTTAAATACTAACTACCCCTTCTCTTTCAGATCCTGGTTCCCGTCCTCTGTTGCACTATTTGTGCAAAAAAAAATCAGAGAAAGCTCAATCTTTGTCTTTGAAAAAAGAATTTTATTCTGACGGCAAAAAGCGTTCCGAGACTCCACTTGAGCCCCGAGTGAAATGCAACAAACACTTTTATAGAGAGGTTTCATTACATCATATGATTATACATTTACATAGTTGCTGAGCAGTTTCTCTTCTCATGAGAAAGATTTAACAGTTATGGACAGTGTACAAAGGGAGGAACTGAGTCTAGATAAGAACATTGAAAAACAAAGTACCAGAACAAGAATAAAAATAACTATTGTTATACATTTACATAAAGTAGAATTCTGTTAACATCATTAAAATTTTCCATACAATAGATCCCAGCTTCCTCACCACCACGCACGGAAAAACAGGCAGATAAAAATGGATATTTAGAAAACTTGGTTTGAGTTAATTAAAGAATGCGTCTTGATTGATGTCTTCAGAGCTGCTTTAATTGGGAGGATTTATCACAGTTTTCCATCTCGCCTGTTGTCTCACTCATTTTCTGTTTATTGTCTCAACAACAGTTCAAACAATTTAGGAAGAAAGATAAATTCATTCACACCCTGGAAGAAAAGTTAAAGTAAGCCACAGAGGACAATGATTTTTTTTCCTACAGAAAAAAAAGATTAATTATCATAAATTTTGTGATTATGACTGGAAACAAACCTACCTAAGGGATGAGGAATTCCTGTCAGTGAACTTACAAAGTGTGACTCTGAAGAAAACCATAGAAAAGCTCCAACGAGCTTTAGGGGTTCTGGAAAAACAAACAAACAAACAAAAAACCCCAGAAAATAACTTAAATCTAATTACAAACAACAGTTAAAAATAGTCAAAGGAAGCTACAGAGGGCTGCAACAAGACATTGACTTTAACAGTGTGGCAATCTGTCACCTGGTCTCTTCACTAATCATTCACAGCTGTTCCTGATTCTCATCACCCTCACCTGGTTACTTAAGGCAGTCTGGTGGAGCAACTCTTCGCTGGTGCATCGTTTGCCTACTGCTGGCTGCTCGACCTGGACCTGTTCACGGGAACCCAACTTATCCACTTTTGTCATCCTCCACGCCCTGCGAAGTTGAGGCCCAACACGCCGCCTTCATCAGAGACCCCTGAGACAGAAACTACGAACCTATCTGTTACCCGGAGGACTGGACACTGGGACCACACTTGTAAATATTCACCTGCACCCCGGAAGCTGGCTCAGGCTTCGGTTTCACTCATGGACTGTAAGCTAACCAGTAATAGCATTGAGTCTATCACCACCAGCAGACCAACACTAACCTCAAACGTTCCCCCTCTTTCAGGTCCAGTCTTGTCACTGCACTTTTTGTAAATAAAACACTTACCATCACGCATTCTTGTGTCTGTCCGTTCCTGGTCTCACTCCTTCTGGCAGTAAACCTCAGAATCGTGATAAACAGAAGAGATTAAATCCACCTCAGAACAAAAAAGGATGAGAGAATTACAGAGCTGTGATTAAAAAGTATGCAGACCTTAAGATAAATATGCAGAATCTAAACAGCACATAAAGGAGCTTGAATTGACCATCTTAATGTCAGGACTCGGGAGGTACTGTCCAGAAGAGCGAAACCAAGACCAAACACGGAGACAGAAGTAAAGGTAAGTGAATTTATTTACAGGGTGAGACTATATACAGTGGGCGGTGTCCGGAGTGGTCTGCAAGAGAAGGAGAGCTAGGTGAGTCTCGGGTACAGGTCTTGATCCACACGGCAACAAGGAAGTGGTTATA
>NC_051447.1:2168269-2179297 GCF_001649575.2 Kryptolebias marmoratus
GGTTCCAGGTAAGTGATCCTTAGTATCCGTAATCGTGGCGTGGCAAGAAAAACCCAGTAGGTTCGATGCTCCAGCGAAGGTCTGATCACCGCCTGCTGCTTAAATCCTGGCTGGTCTCATCAGTGGTATGAGGAACACCTGTGGAACAATAATTAGTGGCGCCGCCCAGAGGGCGGAACTAAAACCCAGATCCTCACACTTAAACATGAAAACTATGATTCATGAACCAAAAAAGTAAATAAAATGCAGGCAAGAGTTCAAAGAGTCGCTATGCTCACAAAAGACACAAAAAGAGAGACACAGCAGCAAGAAAAACAGAATTTAATTCTGGAACAAAAAAAATTCAGGAGATGAAAAAGAAAACAGCTGAAGCTGAGCTAAAGGGTTTCAAGTTGGACCCAGTCGTTCATAAACTGAAAGAAGAAATCAAAACAGAAAACAAAATTAAAATGCAATGCAGAAGACAAACTGATAAAACTGAAATTCACTTTGTGTTTAAAATATTTCAATAAAAATACAGAAGGACAGCATGTCTTGAAAAAGAATTGTCCAAACAAAATGAAACCTGAAGAAATTAGTTAAAGGTAAAAAATAAATAAAGTGTACGGCAAAAACACTGTAGTGAAAGCAAAGATACTTTTAGACAATGAAAAGTTCAAAGTAATGTCCACTATTATAATAGCTGGAAAAAAATGATCAAGAACTGAGGAAAAACTCTGAAATAAAACCCAGAAATGAAAAGTTGAAAAGGGTGTATGGAGTTTGTTCAATTTCTATCCATGGAGGGGTTTTCCAAATCCATTTTAAGATACTGTATATTGTAATCTATGTGCCAGGTAATATTTATAAAGGTTTGGAATGTTATTTTTTCTAAGACGTTTAATGGATTACTCCTATCCACATGTGCTCTCCTGGCTGACCTCCATAAGAGTATATATTGTAAATACTCCATGCTGCCAAACCGTTTGTGGTCCCTTTCACAAACAATATTAAGCCGAAGTTAAACCTGGTCCACCTTTTTTGCAATTGTCTTTGTTTAATACAGAACAGACTAAATCTGCAACTATTTTAAGATAAGGTTATGCAAGGGACTGAGTTCAATTAGCTCAAACAGTATTGTATTCTGGGACTAGCTTTAAGTCTTGTCTTAAACTGGCTCATAATGGTTAAAAATGTTCGTAAGCATTACTTAAGTAAACTTTAAAAATATTATAAAAAAAAAACTACTTACAATGATAAACACATTTTAAAACCCCAAAACTTGCTTCTTTAACTTTATAACTGTCAAAGTATTTTATATTGTTTGTGTTTAATACTTTTATTTTTCTATTTGATTTTTTTGAATAACTTGCCCTTTTTTGTTATAAAACCATCCTTGTAAATAATTTGAAATGACTAACTTGAACACTGGAACATCAAAAGAACATATTTTTGAAATGCAATGTTGTTAGGGAGCATTAAAAATAAAATAGGATAAATTGTGATTATATAACTGTGACTTTAGTTAAAACAGTCGACCAACTGTATTATACTTTGTCACCATTTAACTAATAAAAAAATAAATCCGCCTAAAATATTTCAGCTTTTAAAGTTATGTTTTAGTTATGTTTGGTAAAAAAGCATCATTTTAGATTTTATTGTCACTTTAGCTTGTTTCTTTTTTTATTTATTTATTTTGCAGAAAATGTTTTTAAGAATGTTTGAAAATAAAAAGGAAGCTAATATTTCTTTTGCTTACCTGCAGTATTTGTGACCAATCTGTACACTCTGTGGAGTATTTAACAGTCTAACAAAAGAGGAAAAAAAACTTTTATTAAAAAGAAATAATTATTTCAGGTGAAATGTATATGTTTTTATCTGTCAATATATTTGTATTTTCTGCTGTTTTTTATTTGAATAATAGACAGCAAAAGTGAATGTGAATTTGAGAACATAATAATCTGACATCATTTCTACAACAACCCCGGTCTAGATTTATTTCCTTTTCCTGTGATAAGCTGATATTGGCTGATAATAAGATGGAGCTGTACCTCTGTATCACACAGCAAGGGCTCTAAGAACCTTTCAAAGGACACACTGAACAAAATCTAAATTTCTGTGATGAATAACATATGTTAAGTCATATGTGTCTCACTACCAATCCAAAAGCTAAAACAAATTAAACCAAAAAAGATTTTTCTGAGTACCCAAAGTTTAATATCTCTTTCAGTGAGTAATTCAGTTTAGCAGATTTGCACCAAGTTCCTAACAAGAGTGTAAAAAACAAAACAAACAACAAAAAAACAGCATCTTTTTCTTTTACATTCTTTTAACTAAACTTTAAGCCACCAAACTTTCAAGCTGACTGTTGGAGACTTTCCGAGACGGTAGGTGGCGCTGTGGACTTAAACTGGTGGTGTAATCCACCAGAACACGGAAAGAAGCAGCAGCAGAAGAAATAGCCGCAAAGGATTCTGGTTTAGGTGACAGTACTGCGCCAGCAGATCATAAACAAGTGTCAACAAGTCTTTTTTATCCGAACTAAGGAAAAGAATCTGTGGAGTCGGAGAACCGGTGCCCCCATGCTGGACCCCATGCTGGACCAGGCATGGCTGAGAGACCGGGAACCGAGGTAAGGTCCGGGTCCAGGTCCGGGTCCGGACAGAACTGGAACACTTCCCACTTTTATCATGTGTCGGTTACTGCGGCCAAGAAGTCCCCCTTAATACTGTAGTTTCACCAACCATTTCTCGTGCCAATATATGGTTTTTAGAGGCAATTAAAAGATATACGTCAGGGCGCCACTCACCAAGTGTCAGGCAGATCTGAGGTAGGAGTTTAAAATAAAATGCAAGACATGAGGTACTTTATTCAGTCCCAGTCCTCTGACTGTGTGCAAGCCACCTCCATTTATTATTGACAAAGAAAGCATTGAACTTTCTGCTGGATGAAGGTCTGACCTGCAAACAGACTGTCAGCAGCTGAGCAGCTGTGGTGTTTAATACTCAGCAACAATCTGGACTATTTATTTCTTTAAGTTAGCACTAATTTTGGTTAAACGATTGTTAATCATCTTCAAAATGACAATTGATGAGATGCAGAATTATTTGTTTAAAGAAAAATCAGGAGTCTATTATAATGTAGGCAGCTGTGTAAAGAACCAAGAAAAAAACAAAACAACTGTTACTTCAGCGTTATTTAAAGCTACTTCTTAATGGCTTTAAACAGCAAATAAGAACTTAGGTATCACTTTAAAATCAACTTTGACATAAAATTAAAGTGAAAAAAGGAAAAAAAAAACCCAACAGTCTTAAAATAACAACTTTGCCCTGTGGTTAATATGTGCTTATTGATCATCTAATGTCTAAGACAGGCTGCAGCCAAATGTGCCAATGAAATAACCTACAGCAGGTGGAGTTAATCAGGGACTTTTACAATCCACAGATTATTGATCAGAACTGTAAACACAGACTACCCAACAATTTAAAGAAAGATTTTATTTATGTTATTGTTGGCAGGAAAGCTGCAGCAGGTCAGTTGGACCGTGGAGCTATTGTTCCTTCAAAGCTCTCCGAGGTTCTGCTCATCAGGAAAAAAAGTTGCTTTAGGATGTTCTTTCTCCAGGTTCTAACTTTCCAAAACACCCTGTGTTGTAACAATAAGGATGTGGTGTTATAAGTTAACAACATTTCTGTTCACAAAGCTCCCTGTAGCTTCCAAAATGACGGAACAGGTTCCACAGATTTCCTGTCAAAAGGTTTGACTAACTCCTTGGTTTAAAACAAACCAATCCCATATCTGTGACTTTTTGGGGGGCTTAAACAGGTGACTTCCACAGGTATACTGAAACACGGATTGCCAGGGTAAGACAGCTGCATAAACATATCTCCAATCACTGGACTGATGATGGTGTTTTTAAAGCTATTGCCCAACTCTACTCTGCACTGATGAAATTTGTTCATATTTAATTGAAATATTACACAGCATTTCGAGTAAAGTGTACCTGTATTATTTAAACTACTGCCAGAACAAAAAGAGTCTGATTGTCGAAGACCAGCACAATAAGGGACACACAGGGTGAAATACTGGTGGGAGTTGCACATCGCTCCCACCTGCTGAACTTAATGGGATGTTTGCTCCAGGTTATAATTAGCTTTACTTGCTTCGTGGCTATGACGCAGAGAAGGAGCCGAGATGATGCACAAAAAGTGGAGCTGCACAGTCTTACTACATGCAGGCCAGAGGTTTTTTCTGCCTCTTCTACCAATGTCCAAACAAGCTTTTTTGCTTTGTTTTGGCCTTGAAGTAGAGACACATATGGTTAGTTTTTTTTATGTGGTCAAAGTTAATTGGAGCTCTCGGTCAAAAAACATCCATTTATTTCTTCACAGCAGAAGTCTTATTTTCATCTGTGCTTCATGTTTAGTTAGAGGAGGCTGACCAGATCTACCTGCTCATGAAGGAGGACTATCGGATATCTCGAAATGTGCGCCTGGCATGGTTTCTCAGTAAACTTAATCAGGTCATCTGGCCTGCCTCCATGCCTGAAGTGGTGAGTTAACCCAACTTTATGTGTTTCTTTAAAGGACTCAGAGGTTCAGAACCCACATGAATCAGTTGATCTGTTTAACAGAGAGATATCTGAGCTCTTTAAATGTTAAAGATCTCTTTTATGGAGATTTCACCTTCTTCTCTCTTCCAGTTGAGCTCAGAAAATGAGCTGGACTTGCTGAGCTTGTTACCTAAAGGATGGCAGCCAGAGAGCCCCCCCAGCGTGCAGCCTTGTGTTTTAATGCCCTCCACCCGGGCGACCTTCCTGGCCCGCAGGTACCGCTTCATCATCGAGCTGGACCTCAGCCCCTCCACAGGGATTGTGGTAAGGCCTGAACAGAGCTTTTTGTTCCCTTTGGATGTCTGAATTACTGAGAATCATTTGTTTTCTTTCGTTTACCTTAAAGGCTGATCAGATTTTTGCCTAAGTTACAGACTGGATACAGAGTGATGGTTCTGGAACCTGTTTTTTTTGGAGCCACTCGTGAAGAGGCTCTTTGTAACTTTGACCAAAAACAACATGAACCTAAAGAATGTTCAGATTTAATATGACAACAGCTAAGGGTAGCTTTAGCAGTTTTCTAGTCAAAGTTGATGCCAACAGTTGGTGAAAGTTCTGCAGCACAGTGACTGCAGAAAGATCCTTCAGGAGTCTTGATCTCCTGGAAGTTTAGTCTGAGTCATCTGTGTTTTTCTGTCCTGCAGGATGACAGCACTGGAGAGATGATCTTTGATGAGGTCTTCCACGCCTTGTCCAGGTGTCTGGCTGGTCTGGCTCAACCATTCAGGGTGCCTGGAACAGATCAGATCTTCAAGCCCAAGATCTTTATCACCATCATGGTGTACTCATCCATTATTGGCTTGACTTCACATCAGGTTGGATGCTCCACTGGAAACCTTAACAAAGACAAATATGAATTTTATAGTCTAAACTTTGACAAGACAGCAAAGTTAAATACTATTTTTCTTTGCCAGATATAAAGACATAAGCAGTCTGAGCTTATATCTTAGTAACCACAACTGAAAGTTCCAAACCTGGGAGAACTCTAGTGACCACAGGCTCAGACTGGTTTCTCATACAGTAGTTCTTCTGAAGACAGTTTTTGTGTACTGATCTGATCTGTCTCTCTGTAGTTTTCAAAGTCTTTAATGTTGTATTTTCTTGACAGGTTCTGGTCCAAGGATGTCAGCTTGATAGAATAGACCTTAATGACTTTCTGCATCAAATCTACTACCAGCTCAGAGCTCTGGAGAGCAGTACAGCAGAAGTCCTGCATCAGCAGCAGGAGCAGGTCAGATTGAAGTTCAGGTTCCATCGCTGCATGTTGTGGTGGACGTTTTATTAATCCCAAGGCCTGACATTATTGCCCGCCTTTAAAAAATCAAAGGAACAATAATGATTTTGTTAGCATTTTTCTGTTTGTGTGTGCTCATGTATCTGTCTGTTAACAAAATTTCTCAAAACTACTGCATACATTTTACTGAAAGTTTTAAAAAGTGTTCATTGGAAGTACATATACAACTGATTAACTTTTGTAACCCATTTGAGATGGCCATCACAACCAACTGACCCCATAAAACACAAAAATGGCGATAACTTAGTCAGTTTTACAGATATTGAGCTAAAATTGGTCTGGTAGTAGGTGAAAGTCTTTCACAACACAACTCGCTGTATCTCATAAGATCAAACACCATATCATATATCATATCCATATTCATATTTTCCATGTTTGACCAAAACAGCTACAGCTCTCTCATTTCTCCTCATCAGATGATCTCAGTCTAAAACTCTGGCATGAAAGGCAGCAGGCAATATGCACTCATTCATGGAATATTAGGCCTTTAATATTATTCACTGGAAAATGAGAGCTTTACAGATTCTTTTTTAAGGGTTATCAACTCAAATATTTTGTCTTTTGTTTTAGTCTGTACAATTGTGAGGACTTTATAAAGGCGTTTCTTTGTTTTGCAGTCTGTAGGAGTAGCTCAAAGTTTAAATCACCATAACAAGGACTTGGAAGGCCATCCCCTCAGGAAGCAGGGCATGTCCATGGTGTCACCTGACATGGGTCTGGTGAGCATGGTCCGTCAAGGAATTCTGGCCCTTCAGCTGCTGCCTCCTAACTCCAGTGCAGGTGAGTTCCCAGGAAATGATCAAACTAGGGGTAGTGTTTCAACTGAGACTCGATGAAGACTCAAATTAGGGAGAAAATCTGTACACTTTAGAAATGAAGATGGGCAGACCTGAACCAGTTGTTGATCAACTAGTCTTCAACGGTCGCAGCCCAGTGAAATACTGGCTTTGAATGTATTACTGAAAGGTTCTGAGTTTTTTTTGTTTCTTTCTCGCTAAAGTGAGACTTAAAAAAAAAATTATTTATTTTTTTTTAAAAGAAAACTATTGTCTGTTCAGAAATGACCCAGATCACTCTCTGATGAAACCAGCTATTTGTTCCAGTGTTGTGGTTGAACCTGAACTCTCAGGCAGCTTTCATGCTGATCCTGCAGCCAAGACTGGACCACCCACCTTCTCTGGTGGACTGGCCAGTGGAACAGAACCTCTCACAGAACCTGTGTGTGTTTCAGGTATCATTATAATCACAGATGGAGTGACGAGTGTTCCTGATGTGGCCGTGTGTGAAACCTTGCTGAACCAGCTCAGGAGTGGAACCATCGCATGTTCCTTTGTGCAGGTGAACATGACATCTCCATAAACTGTCACCTCCAAGTAACAACAGAACAACGGAGCAGAAGTGCTCAACAGTGGTCCTGTTGATCCTCAGCAGCTGCTTTCTGTTCCTCTCTCTCCAGGTTGGTGGGGCATACTCGTACGACTGTAGTTTTGGCTACATCCCAAACGTGGAGCTGATGAAGTTCATATCATTAGCCACATTTGGGTCCTACCTTCCCAGCTGTCCTGAAGTGGACCAGAACAGCCAGGACATGAATGCTTACCACAAGGCCTTCTTGACCTACTCCTTTCTAAAAACCCCCGAGTCTCTGAACTCAGAGTACTTCAGTGGTGAGACACTTTTTCATGGCTTCAGCTTGTTCGTCTTCCTGCACTGATAGTTCTGCAGCATTTTTGAGTTTGTTTGTTTAGCAATATTTATTTTAAAGACTACGATGGAGCTAGTGTAATATCTAGTATCTGTAAACCAAAGCCAGAAGCCAAATGCCAAGTTAGCCCAACACAGTCTGACTTCTAATGGAGTCAGGATTCTTTGACTCTCTTCCATAAATCCAGCTGAACTCAGGTGACTCAAGGTCCATAATAGTCAGCTGTCCTTTGTCTTTGCCTTAAAGTGGGCTTATCAGATGCTTTTGAAATGCAGAAATCTATTCATTTTTGGGTCCAGACTGCTGGACTAATTTTTATTTTAAAGAACTACTTGTATCTGATAATTTCTTGTTGTGTTTTCAGAAACACATACAAATTTGAATTTCTGAAGGAAAGAAAATAACAAGCAGAGCTTTTCATATTTACTGTAAACAGTGGGTTGCAAAAGTATTCATCCTCCTGGTAATCTTTGTAATTTGTTTCCTTACAACATGGAACTTGACTGGATTTTAAATGTGTTTGAAAACAATAATTTTTCAAAAATACTTAAGATTAATTACATTAAACGGGGAGTAACGGTATCTGACAAGATTTCCTGTTGAGTTGAAAACTGTCTTGTGAACCAAAAGGATCCTGTCTCATGACTTTGCCTGGCTAAATTATTACTGAAAATGTGGTTACCACTTTAAATTGTTCTTCTGGCAGCAGTTTAAACAAACTTGTCGGGCACTAGGACCATGTAGCACAGGGGTAGGCAACCCTGGTCCTCAAGGGACAGCATCCTGCATGTTTTACTTGTTTCCCTGCTCCAACACACCTGATTCAGTGGTTAAATCACCTCTTCATGTTAAGCAGAAGCCTGTTAATCACCCATCGATTCAAATCAGGTGTGTTGGAGCAGAGAAACAAGTAAAACCTGCAGGATGGTGGCCCTCGAGGACCAGAGTTGCATACCCCTGATGTAGCATGTCACTGAAGTGCTGTAGAGGCATCTTGCCCAAACTTTCCTGCAGCTATGTGCTGAGAGGCACATTTATTTAAAATAGAACTGATTTGATTCTAAATTCAAGCGGAAATTTATCGACTTTCAAGCTGAAAAAAAAAAAATTAACCTCTCGTTCTAACTTCATTTGAGCTGATTTTTTATGTCATAGCCAGATGTTTTACCAGTAATCATATTTTTAACTCATGGGTTACATTGTTATTATTTAGTGTAATAATGATGTTTACATTCTCAACACTTGATGGTTTTGCAGTTTCCCAGGACAAATTGTTCAATGAGCACCTGGTTTCAGCCAGTGGTAACCCTGCACTGGTCATGAGGCGGAAGAAGCACACAGAGAAAGAAGTCCACGCTCATCTCATCAGTGTGGTTTCAGTACGACTCAGAGAGGGCTACACCATCAGAGACATCAGCCTCACCAAAGGTAAAAACAGAACTCCCAAGCCATGATCAGAACTGAAGAAGTATTTTGGATAAGAGGTGAAACATCTTTAAGAAACAATAGAGGTGCATTTGAGTTTAATTTATTCATTTTGGACCAAGTGAAACAATGATTATCTTTCAACAAAGTTTCACCTTAGCGAAACAGATCAAAGCCAGAGTCTCAGTTTGGTGGTGAAGGTGTTTTCTCTGGTGATAATGAAGCCTCTATTCTCTTTAGGTGGGACACAGCTAGAGGTAAAGTTGGTTCTGTTGTGGAAACACAACATGCACATTGAGTACCTCGCAGCCGCCTCCTGGCCTCTGGACCCATCTAACAGAACCACTAGGGTGGAGGTGACGATGGAGGGCAGCTATGACATCTTGCATGACATCAGCTGCACCCAGAGGAAGCCTATCACCAGTCCGTACCGGACCTCCGTCATCCGCCGCTTCTGGAATACACTTCAGAGGTATGCATTTGTCTGCACCTCTTTCCTGTCCTCTCAACCCCCTTCCGGTTGAGTCTGCTTCTAGTTTTACTGAAGGTTTCTTCTTGTTAAAAGGGACTCTTTTTTTTCACTCTGGCCAACATGTTTGCTCAGAATAGGGGAAGTGAAGTTTTGATGCAATCTCAGGTTTTCCCCCAGCATATTAAGCCTGGCAGGCCGCCAGGCTTTGCTGACCCGGCTGCCAGGCTAAGCTCCGCTTGTTTATTATAAATATGTCATTTTTATACTTGTTTTTTTTTCCACCCACTCCCCCAAAACCGCTGCCTTTATCTACCTCCCCTCGCGAGGGTGCGCGCACCAACAGTGACACAATCGCGCTGTCCCCGCCCCTGCGCGAAGGTCCCGCGCGGTGTCGCGTCGTGCGCCTTTTATAACTTGGTGTGGACTGAGCGCGCCGCGCTCCATTCAACCATCTGCTCTTTTTTTTTACCATATTTCCACTGGTTACGTAGCTTACTGCCCCCTGTCTTTGTGGAGAATACTGCACCGACGTAAGCGCCAAGTATAAACGCCACCACCGCGCGCTCAGGTCCGTGCGCTGTTCACGGAGCCCCGCACGACTCTAATGAGCCCTTAGGCCAAGCCAAGGGAAACCCTGAATCTGCAACTACAATATTTCCAATTGTCATTTTGCAATATACCGATTGTGACTGTAATGCATTATAACTGAAATGAACTGATGGTTTGTAATACATTTGATTCATGATGTAGACTAGTTTCTTTTATGTATAGTTCCTTGTGATGGCTTTTGTATTGACTTGGTGCTATATCAATCAGCTCAGCTAAATTTAATTGATTCAATTGAATTAAAGTTCTTGGGTCTCCAGTGATGAATTTGGTGCAGAATTTACAGTCAGAACAGCTGTTTTATGCCATGTGAATTGTAATGCATTTTAATGTGCTGCATGTGTTTTCCAGCATCAACCAGACCGATCAGATGTTGGTGCACTTGCAGTCGTTCAGTTCAATTCCTGAGAACTACACAATCCCAGAGAGCACCAAGAATGGAGTGCCCCTCTTCTACATTCCTCCTGGTTCTACAACCCCGGTACCGTTCAGTCCTTCATTGAATCCACTGTCAGTCAGAACAGCATCCTGCTATTTTCAGAGTAAAAAGTAGCTTATGGAAGCAGCAGTTCTGTTTCTGAAAACTGGATGAACGAAGAGATTAGAATTTGTTGAACCTGTATAAGATTGAGGAATGAGGATGAGATTTTGATTTGATGTCTTGTTAATCTGAGCCAGTTTAAGGTATGACTCACAGTCAGAACATGTTGGAAAGATAAATCCTCATCATCTAACATATCCCAAAAGGAATATGCCTTGAGGACAATAAGAGTAAAATATAATTTGGTATATATATATATAAAAAATTTGGTTAACTCACCCTCCGCGGGTGGTCTTGTTTCATCCTCTGAGCTCGGGTCCTCTACCAGAGGCCTGGGAGCTTGAGGGTTCTGCGCAGTATCTTGGCTGTGCCTAAAACTGCACATTTCTGGACT
>NC_051447.1:2179317-2181452 GCF_001649575.2 Kryptolebias marmoratus
AGTTGGCTCACTTCTCTCCTTGTTACCTTGATTTTAGCCTCTAACCGTCTCTTCCATGGTGGGTATCGAATTTCATGGTTGCTCTTATAGCCAAGCATCTCCAGGATCACTGATGCTGAGTTGTACATCAGCTCATTGGTTTCCGTTATGGTGGTGGTGGGAATTTTACACTTGTGCCAATTCCCACCACCACCATATATATATATATATATATATATATATATATATATATATATATATATATATATATATATATAATAATACTGTATAAAGTGGTTTGTGGGTCTGTATCTTCATGTGACAAGTGGTTCTGCTCTGAAAACTGTCAAGGTGATAAAACAGGAAGATGTTCTTTATAGCATTTGTTTTATATGTCGTTGTGGGAAATGTCTCCTGTGTGACCTCATAAGAAGCTTGTATACCATTACACCAGCCCTGACTGGCTGGTGCTGTAATGTCTTTGCCATGAAGGGCCCAGATCCTCACTCGTTAAATAGATCTGGCATAATATTAATTGTCATTCAAGAGCCTTTTCTTTCTTCTCCCAGAAGCTTGTTTGCAACTGTACTATTGGGTATCAAGCTTAAGTCTGCTTCACACACCATAGGAACTCAAGAAATTGTCTTCATTGACATAGTTGTTTTTCGCATGCCTAGGTGCTTGGTTTTATACACCTGTGGCCACGGAAGGGAGTGGAACACCTGAATTAAATGATTTGGATGCGTGATGGATGTAAATTTGTCCGGTGTGAGTGATTTTCTTCTTTACACTATCCAAAATTATGTCTAGATGCAGGAAGATGATGAATTTCATGGAATATGAGTCCTGGTTCCGCTATCACGCTCCCTAGCTGGGAAGAAGCAGCGGGGCTGCTGCTAGCATAGCCTCTGCTGGAGGAATCTAATGATTCCCTGCTCGGCTCCTCGTCGAAAAGGGCGATGGTGTCGTCCACGGAGTACTCCGCCATGGGGAAAACCTCCCCAGCCTCGCCACTAGCCTTGAAAAAGGCTGCTCGTCTCTGCTTCTCCTCCGGAGAGAGAGGAGCTTCCCTCGCAGATGTCATGCCGGTCGTAGCCCATGATGTAGCTGGTCAGGCAGGACGGGCACAGGCGGATGGTGCTGGTGCTGGACATTGTCTCTCGTCTTCGCTCTTTAGGTCAGTGCTTTGCTGTAGCTGAAGAAAAAAAGGGGAGCCAAATGCCCGGTCTCACCGTAATTTATACGAGCCGGTGGTGTGGCCCACACAGCAGGTGGGCGTGGACTAAAGTTTTCAGTGCTGCGCTGTGCGCGAAGGGATCAACCCATTAGCGATAGCCTTAAAGGGCGAAGCCTATACGAAATAGAACTGAATCTGTGGACAGGTGGGCTTTATACACAAACATAACAAGGTGCGATCTAAAGTGTTCTTATTGATTGTCATGTTTGCACCACATGGTTGCATAATCAATCTGAGGCTGCCTGGGTTGTAGGGGATCAAATATTTACTTCACTCAGTTACATTGAAATCAATTTGTAACTTCTATATGTGTTATTCATCTGGATTTTTAATTGATATTCTGCCTATTTCCATTAAAATGAAACGACTATAAAATTAAAGGCTGTTTGTTTTTCTTTGTAATTTGTAATAAACTTACAAAATGATAATTATTTTTCCTATTAGAAACCTGTGGAATGAAGGATTCCAGACTTTATATGCGTCTGCCTCAGTTTATGATGCGGAAGCTGGACCCAAAGGCAATTTGAACCATTCTAACATCCCGCTCCGAGTTTGCCTCTTTAACTGAATGATCTCCTCTTGTTTCAGGTTCTGTCTCTTCAGCACAGTGGATCCAAGGACTCATCTCAGTCCCAGTTTGCTTTGTACTGGAAACCTATCCTCTCCATGGATACCAATTTCTGGCAACGATGGCTTCACATGCATCGCATTGCAATCATCCTGGAACATGATTTGTGAGAAATACAGGCTTTCCTCATTTTGTTAAATTATTTGACTTTAAGTAGCCACTTTATTTATAAATACAACCTGAGAAAGATGGTAGAAAAAAAGAGAAAGGAGCCTCCATTGTTAGGAGAGTGAGAACAATTTGCAAGCAATCCAGCTTACATCACATCTCAGCTTTAAAAGCTCAACTCCA